>NC_061112.1:141670784-141689105 GCF_002878395.1 Capsicum annuum
TCCCATTTTTCAGGAGGGTCCTGAACAAAAAGTAAAATTCCATTTTTGAGGAAGGTACTGAACAGAAAGTAAAGTCCCATTTTTCAGGAGGGTCCTGAACAGAAAGTAAAGTCCCATTTTTTAGGAGGGTCCTGAACATAAAGTAGAATCCCATTTTTCAGAAGGGTCCTAAACAGAAAGTAAAATCCCATTTTTCAGGAGGGTCCTGAACATAAAGTAAAATTCTATTTTTCAGGAGGGTCCTGAACATAACGTAGAATCCCATTTTTCAGGAGGGTCCTAAACAAAAGTAAAATCCCATTTTTTAGGGGGGTCCTGAACATAAAGTAAAATCTCATTTTTCAGGAGGGTCCTGAACATAAAGTAAAATCCCATTTTTCAGGAGGTTCCTGAACATAAAGTAGAATTCCATTTTTTGGAGGGTCCTAAACAGAAGTAAAATTCCATTTTTCAGGAGGGTCCTGAACAGAAGTAAAATCCCATTTTTCATGAGGGTCCTGAACATTAAGTAAAATTCCATTTTTCAGGAAGGTCCTAAACATAAAGTAAAATCCCACTTTTTAGGAGGGTCCTGAACATAACGTAAAATCCCATTTTTCAGGAGGGTCCTGAATAGAAAGTAAAATCTCATTTTTCAGGAGGGTCCTGAACAGAAGGTAAAATCTCATTTTTCAGGAGAGTCCTGAAAATAGGGTAAAATCTCAATTTTCAGGAAGGTCCTGAATATAAAGTAAAATCTCATTTTTTAGGAGGGTTCTGAACATAAAGTAAAATCCCATTTTCAGGAGGGTCCTGAACAGAAAGTAAAATCCCATTTTTCAGGAGGGTCCTGAACAGAAGTAAAATTCCATTTTTCATGAGGGTCCTGAACAGAAGGTAAATTTCCATTTTCCAGGAGGGTCCTGAATAGAAAGTAAAGCCCCATTTTTTGGGAGGGTCCTTAACAAAAAGTAAAATTCCATTTTTCAAGAGGTTCCTGAACAGAAAGTAAAATTCCTCATGGCTGTGTTTTTCCAATGGTAACTAAATTAAGTGAAGTGAATTTTCCCCTGTTTCAACAAAGAAAATTTGCCAGTTAAAAGCTTAGTGATGGCTTGCAGCACTTGGCTTCCCAGGCATCTGCTCCAACCGTTGTTCCTTTCACCTTTATTTCAAATCGCTAAAACTTGCCCCTGTCTTGTCGCGTCATTGACCCGAATCCAGATTGAGTGAAATGAGTTCTGGCTCAAATTATGAATTTCCATTTTACCATGCCTTTGAGATGCACCCTTTTCCAAATCTGAATACTCCCACGAATCTCGCAGCCTGTCGGTTGATAGACTTCCATTGCTTTGTGTTTAATTACAATTATATTTCTTTCATGTGCTGGTCCTTAGCTTTTCCTCATACAATTGGAAAGACTAGTAGCAGGTTTTGAAATCATTTCTCGCTTGCTTGGACACAGACTTGACTTAAAATATAAAGAAATGATGGTAACTTTTATTTTGATAAATGACATAAAATGACAAAATATGAATATGTAAATGAAAGAAAAAGGCAATGTACCTTATTCAAAAAGAAAACCTATCTAAATACGGAGATCAACTCCAATGAGTATGACATGCACTTTGGATTAAGCTGCCTGATCTTCCTATCCAAACTTCCCTTTTATTGTTGAGTTTATGCCTTTGCTGCTGAGCCGCTTCTTCAAATACATTGGACTCATATATCTCATTCAATTTAGGACATCTTAAAAGACTTTCGCCAACAAATCTCTTTCCTTTAAACTTTTTTCTCAAACTCGCCATCGCCTTACGGTGCCCATAAGGGTTTTCACCAATAAGAAACTCTCATTTTAATTTTTCTCAACTCCCCATTTCCTTATGGTTCCCATGACGGTATTCACCAGTAAGACTCTATCATTTTTATTTCTCTTAGTTCACCATTGTCTTGTGGTGCCCGCGAGGGTTTTCACCAATAAGACTCTCTCATTTTTATTTCTTTCCTGACTTCTTATGCTGAGGAAAACAAGTAGTACCCCACAATGTATCATCATATCCATTGCATGCTTAGCCTTAACATTATTAAAGATTGATTTGAAGGTCTTTCTTTGGCTGTAACTTGGTTTTTGGATAAGGTTAGGATGAAAGGATGGCAAGAGGCTCAAACGACACTTGAAGTGGGAGTGGGATTTACAACTTTTGAAATCGACTCAATTACATATTAGATCATGCCCCAGTTTTTTGTTGAATAGGTGACTCTAAAATGGCTTATTTGGTTGGACCGGGCCCTGAATAGGACAGCCTACGTATCTCACGCCCAAGAGAGAAGAATCAGGTCGCACGTAGTTCCATCGGCTTGTTCTTTGTTTTGATTTCATTTTTTTCTCTCTTTTTTCTTTTATTTTCGAACTCTTTCTTTTATTCTCATTTTCCTGACATTTATCTTTGACTCTATTTTGATTCCAAAAGAGGGATATGAAAGAAAAATAAAACTATGCTCAAACGGGTAAATAAAGGATGACACAATGTTTGGATAGAAGAATAAAATACCTTCATCATATCAATCTTCAAAAATGCAAGTACTAAACATGCAATAAAATCAACAAAAGATAAAATATCATACATAATATCTTTTGACCGCATCTGCATTGTTAACCATTTCTACCATTTTACCTTCAATATCTGTCAAATATAAGGCTCCATTGGGCAACACTTTCTTCACAATAAAGGGATCTTGCCAGTTTGGGGAGAACTTGCCTTTCGCTTCAACCTGGTGAGGAAGGATACGCTTCAATACCAACTAACCAACTTCAAAATGCCTGGGTCATACCTTCTTGTTATATGCTCGAGACATTCTCTTCTGATACAATTGGCCATGACATACCGACGTTACCCTTTTTTTCTCAATCAAATTCAATTATTCCAATCGGGTTTCAACCCACTCATCATTATCAATCTCTGCTTCCACAATGACTCGAAGAGAGGAAATTTCAACTTCTGCAGGAGTGACTGCTTCTGTCCCATACTCCAATAAATATGGAGTTTCCCCTATTTAAGTGCGAACATTAGTGCGATAACCTAGCAATGCAAATGGAAACTTCTCAAGCCATTGTCTAGACCCTTGTAGCATTTTTCGTAATATCTTCTTGATATTTTTATTTGCGGATTCCACCGTGCTATTAGACTTTGGACGATATAGAGTGGAATTTCGGTGTGCGATCTTAAATTGTTGGCACACTTCTTGCATCAAATGACTATTGAGATTGGTAGCATTGTCTGTAATGATCATCTTTGGAATTCCAAACCTACAAATAATGTTGGCATGAACAAAATCTACCACTGCTTTCTTTGTTACTGACTTAAAAGTTACTGCTTCTACCCACTTTGTAAAGTAATCGATGGCCACCAAAATGAATCTATTCCCATTTAACGTTTTTGGCTCAATTGGCCCAATCACGTCCATCCCCCAAGCTACAAAAGGCCATGGAGCAAACATTGCATACAATTTAGCGGGAGGAGAATGTATCAGATCACTGTGTACCTGACATTGATGACATTTCCGAACAAAACAAATAGAATCCCGCTCCATAGTAAGCCAGTAATAACCTGCTCAAAGTATCTTCTTTGACAAGATATAATCGTTCATAGGCGGCCCGCATACTCCAGAGTGTATTTCAACCATGACCGCCGAGGCTTCTCTTGCATCTACACACCTCAAAAGTCCAAGATCCGGGGCTCTCTTATATAAGATTCCCCCACTTAAGAAAAATCCACTAGTCAAACGCCTAATTGTCCTCTTTTGATCATTGATGGCATGTGTTGGGTATTCTCCTGACTGAATGTATCACTTGATATCAAAGAACCAAGGTTCTCCATCTAGCTCTTCTTCAACCGCATTACAATAAGCATTCTAATCACGACTCTGTATATGCACTGGATCGATTTAGGCTTTATTAGGATGTTGGAGCATTGAAGACAGAGTGGCTAAAGCATCAGCAATCTCATTATGAATCCTTGGAATATGCCTAAATTTTACTGACACAAACCGTTGACATAGCTCATGCAATCATTGTCGATACGGTATGAGCTTCAAATCTCGCGTCTCCTAATCGCCTTGAATTTGATGGAAGAGTAAATCTAGATCCCCCAATACTAATAGTTCCTGGACTCTCATATCAACAGCTAACCTCAAACCAAGAATGCACGTTTCGTATTTCGCCATGTTATTGGTACAATAAAATCAAAGTTGTGCTGTTACCGGGAAATGTTGCCCCAATTTAGAGATAAGAACCGCACCTATTCCAACTCCTTTCATGTTGACAGCACCATCGAAGAGTAGCTTCCAACCTGGATCAGCATCTATAATGACTTCATCAACACACAATGCCTCTTCATCTGGAAAATATGTCTATAATGGTTCATACTCTTCATCAATGGGATTCTCAGCAAGATGGTCTACTAAGGCTTGAGCTTTCATGGCGGTTCGAGTCACATATACAATGTCGAACTCGGTAAGCAATATTTGCCACTTTGCCAATCGACCTGTTGGCATAGGCTTCTGAAAGATATACCTCAAAGGATCTATGCGGGAGATAAGATAAGTAGTGTAGGACAAGAGATAATGCTTCAACTTCTGTGCTACCCAAGTTAGGACACAACAGGTCCTTTCAAGAAGAGTGTACCTGGCCTCATATGCGATGAACTTCTTGCTAAGATAATAAATAGCCTGCTCCTTTTTGCCTGTGACATCATGTTGACCCAGGACACAACCGAAAGAATTGTCCATGACTGATAAATATAAGATCGAAGGCCTACCAGGCTCCATGGTACCAGTACGGGCGGATTTGACAAGTATCTTTTGATTCTATCGAATGCTTCCTAACATTCTTGGTCCATTCTACCACGACACTCTTTTTCAGCAACTTGAATATGGGCTCACAAGTGGTTGTGAGTTGAGAAATAAATCTGCTGATGTAGTTCAGTATACCAAGTAAACTCATCACCTCCATCTTATTCTTGGGTGGGGGCAAATCCTAAATGGCTTTGATTTTTGAGGGATCCAATTCAATTCCCCGATGGCTGACTACAAACCCCAACAGCTTTCCAGACGGAACTCCAAATACATATTTTTCCAGGTTGAGCTTGAGATTATACCTGCGAAGCCTTTCAAAGAACTTTCTTAAATCTTTAACATGGTCAGCCTGACTTTTTGACTTAATAATTATATCATCTACATACACCTCAATCTCCTTATGCATCATATCATGAAACACAGTGGTCATGGCTCTCATGTATGTTACTGCAGCATTCTTCAAACTGAACGGCATCACTCGATAATAATAGGTCCCCCATAGTGTGATAAAAGACGTCTTCTCCGCGTCTTCATCATCCATATTGATCTGGTGGTATCCGGCATAGCAATTAACAAAATAGGCAACCTCATGTTTAGCGCAGTTGTCCAGCAAAATATGGATGTTGGGCAATGAAAAATCATCTTTTGGACTTACTCTGTTCAAATCACGGTAATCAACACATACTCGAATTTTGCCATCTTTCATTAGGATAGGAACAACATTGGATAACCACGTGGGATAACGAGCCACTTGAATTACTTTGGCTTCAAGTTGTTTCATGATTTCCTCTTTGATTTTAATACTTACATCAGTTTTAAACTTCCTCAATTTCTATTTGACAGAAGGGAATGCGGGATCAGTTGGCAATTTATGAGCCACTAATTCAGTGCTTAAACCGGACATATAATCATAAGACCATGCAAAAACATCCTTATAATCAATTAATGCTTGAATAAATCCATCTTTTAACTGTGGCAAAGCATGTACACTGATTTTAGTTTTCCTAACATCTTCTTTATTCCCTAGATTAATTGGCTAAATTTCATTCAAATTAGGATTCGGCTTGTCTTCAAACTGTTCCCATTCTTTGCTTATTTCTTCTAGTGCATCTTGTTTATCATATTCTCCCTCTTGCTTTATTATATCTTGATTAGTTTGGATTTTAAGATCAGGCTGAAAATTCCACATGAATTTCATGTCATTAGAATCAGCATAAAGAGAACTGTATAAAGAAAAAGATAAAAACAAAATGTATTAGACATAAAATAAGAGTGACATTGCATTTTATTTAAAGGGGAAAGATAGGAGGGTTTAAACACAAACAATAGAATATAAATAAGCTAAATTATGAATTACAAACCTGGAATAACTCGGATAAATAGAAAGAAAAACAAAATAAACTACCAAAACTCCCTCCTGACGGGGAGAAGAGAGACTTCCAAATTGTTGAGGTGGACAGCTGGGCCTATGAACTGCACACCTACCTTACTGGTACCTTCTCCTGCTTCAACTATATCAACTTCAATAAAAAGGTTTTGGAAGTCACTAACCAATTCAGCTTTAAATTCTACATGCTTCGTGACACCGCTCTTAACAAATGATTCACTGAGTAGTGGTATTGGGCGAGGAATTGACTATGTTTTCTTTTTCCTTCCACCGTAGGCTCAAATCCCAGACCAAAAGTGCCCATGTTCTCACTTGAACATATGGGACGAACTATACCATGCAATGAAGCTCACAAACCCCTTCCTGGCTCAAAAATGTATTTCAAAAGTTCACTCACCATCATGATAGAAGCGGAAGACAATTATGGTCCCGGTATAACCTGCCCTTCAAGGATACGATCCACTGGCACTGTATCAAAAATTTGATAGACAAATATCTCATCTAAATTGTTTGCTTCAATAAGAGATAAGGGAGAATCTTCATAGGCAAACAAATCTCCTTCACCGTGATAACCACTTCTTGCTTGTCATGCTCAAACTTAATCATCTGGTGCAGTGTAGATGCAACCGCCTTAGCTTGTGGATCCACGGTCTTCCTAACAATAGATTTTAGGAGGATTTGATGTTCAGAATTTGAAACTCTAGAGCAAATTCAACAGGCCCTATGATCAACATCAGTTTTATTTCGCTAATGGTGTTTGATTTCGCTCCGTCGAAAGCCCTGACACATACATTGTTAGGCCTGATCCTCTCCACGCCAATATTCAAATTTTGCAAGCTGGAAATAAGGTAAATATTGGCACCTGAACCTCCGTCAATCATGACATGAGTGATTTAGAAATCTTCACACTTCACGGTAATGTAAAGACCCCGATTATGGCCCATACCATCAACTGGTAATTCGTCATCAAAGAAACTGATTTGATTTACTTCAATGATTTTTCCAACCATTTTCTCAAGCTGATTTACTGTAATCTTCCCTGGAACATATGCTTCATTTAATACCTTTAATATAATATCACGATATTCCTTAGAATGCAACAACAAAGATGAGAGGGAAATTTGAGTAGGGATTTTCTTCAACTGATCTATTATTGAATACACTGACAACTTCATCTTTTTCAAAAATTCTTCAGCTTCTTCTTCGGTGACAGACTTTTTGATAGATGAAGGTCCACTCACAATTAGCTAGGACTTCCTTAAACATTCAGGCACGAAGCATCTTCCTGACCGAGTCAAACCCCCTACCTCATCTATATTTTCCACTACTTTCTCCCCCTGATAGGTTATCACAGTCTGCTTATAGTTCCAGGGAACCCTTTTTGTATCAACTATCGGAGGTTAGGTCACCAATTTGAGGACAATAGGCGCTACCAGTGCTCCTTTCACCACCAAGATAGTCTTAGTCGGAGCTCCTACAACTGTCAACTTAGGTTTATCCTGACTTAAATCAACATATCTTCTAGCACCTTGCACTGTGATCACGGGTTTCTTTGTGCTTTCTTGGGCTTTATCTTCTCCCATTCCTTCATGGGTTAATGACATTACTTTCAACGACTCTGCTACATTCACTGATTTTTCCTTATTGGTCTGTATCTTGACAATAGGCTTATAACACCTTGACGACTCTTTCCCATCATATATCAATTCTAACATATTGGTTTCAACATGGGTTAGCAGCGGATTCTGGTTAATGTTTGGAACCTCCGAGGCCTGGACCAGTATCTGATTTGTTTTAATTAAATCTTGGACAGCTCTCTTTAAATACCATTATTTCTCGATATCGTGGCCTGGCATGTCAAAATAATATGCACACCTTAAAGAATAATCGAGATTCCTCAGAGGTGGATTTGAAAGCCTTTCTTGAATTGGGGTTAAAACCTTCATCTTTCTCAACCTATCAAAGAAGCTAGCATATGACTCCCCAAGAGGTGTGAACAAATTTTTGACCGCCTTCTCTTTTTTGTAATCGGGCCTAGGTTTGAAACTGAATCTGGAGGGGTTTTGGTAATTTTGTGAAGCTGATGGGCGATTTTATGGAGCTTGCGGTGCTATTGTAAGTAAGAAGGGGTTTGGGCATATGGTTGCGCGCTATATACTGGGTGTGGGGTGGTGGAATAGAATATAATGGGTTTTTAGGAGGGTAGTAATGGTGGGGAGGAATATATGGAGTTTGGGTGTAGGCCTGGGCTTGGGATTGGAGATATGGGTGAGGCGGTATTTTGGAATAAGAATGGGTTCCAGCTACAACGTTCGTCACGTCCTCTTTCTTCTTTTTGCCTCCAAACGCTCCAGAGCCACTTTGAATCTCTTGGGTGGTGGCTTTCAATGCGGCAAAACTCACTATTCGGCCAGTCTTGATTTCATCTTCTATCATCTCCCCCATTGAGAACTTTAATAAAAGACTTTTCCATTACCGAAAGTAAATATTGAAAATAGGTCTCATCTTGTGCCTGAATGAAAACCTCTACCAACTTACTCTCCTTCATTGGAGGCTTTACCTTGGCGGCCTGTTCACGCTACCTTATCGTGTATTCCCTAAAGCCTTGAGGGCTTTTCTTCTTTATGTTGATCAAGGATTTTTCGTCAGGAATCAGGTCGATGTTATACTAAAAATGTTGTACAAACTCAGAAGCTAAGTCATCCCAGCTGTTCCACTTGTCGATATCTTGATCGACAAACCATTCTGAAGCCAGATCAGAAAGGCTCTCGCCAAAGAAAGCCATTAGAAACTCTTTCCTTCCTCATGCAGCCCTCAATTGGTTGCAATAATGTCTCAAGTGCGCCACGGGATCACCATTCCCAACATACTTCTCAAACTTGGGCATTTTAAAATCGAGGGAAAGTTGACGTCTGGGAACATGAAAAGATTTTTATAGGAAACACTCTTACAACCTCCAATTCCCTGCAAATTCCTCAAGGCCTTTTCCAAACTTTTCAATTTCCATGTTATGGCCTTCTTTCCTCTATTGCGATAGGTTTCTCCATATCAAATAGAAATACATGTGGCTTAGTGTACCCATATGGTTCATTCATTCTCAAAGTAGGCTCCGGGGCATAATACTGACTATCTGAAACCTTCAATACTGGATCACTAGTAGATCGAAGAAGCACCATTGTCGGATGCACAAATAGGTGGGAGCTTTAGGTAGTGGTGGAGCCACGAAAACAGGCGCAGCCGGTGCCACCGGCTGAGCAGCATGCCTTGGTTGGGGAACTGCCAAGGGCACACTAGATGTGCTAGGATAATATTATCGAGGAGTGAATCCTGGATCGTGTTCTGATGACTCCACGGGAGCAGATAATTGAGCCTGAAAAAGCGGTGGGCAGTTAGAGATATTCCTAAGATCTTTAGGGAGCGGAGAAGGAGGCATGCCACTAGCCCATGCTCGGTGCATATCTATTAATTATTGCCTGAGTCTTAGAACCTCATCATTGCCTTCAGAACTTTCCTTCTGAGGATCCTGATCTGGGTCAATGAACGAATTTTCAATCTCCCTTCTAGCCATGGCGAGCTTTGATTTTGATCTAGTGAATTGCGGGTGACTAGCAAGAGTGCTGCAAGCCAACCACTATTATCTGAAAGAAGATGCTCATCAAAGACAACACCCGTTAGGATTAGTTCACACAATAAGCATGGGAATCACATTGGTAAAATTGTCCTAGATTCATGTTCATTTTTACCAGTTTTGGGGGGTAACGAGGTCATTTTAACATCATCCCGATTCCATCTACACTCATTTGCTTCTTTCCCCCATACACACCTCTTTTCTTTCGCCCTCATTTTCCTCTTTTTTTGCATGTCTCTGTTCTTTCCCTTTCTTGTCTCATCATCCTTTCTTTCTTTTATTCTCTCGCCATCTCATTTCTTTTTATCATTCTTTATGGCTTTTGTTTTTCTTTAAAAAATAAAATTGGGGGAAAATCAAAGAAACAAAATGATTAGATCGAACCCAAAAATAGGTTGCCTACGTATCATGTTGTTCATGAATCAGATCTTGCGTAGTTCGGGATGCATATGCATAAATATCACATAGTTGAAGGTTTTTTTTTCACGAAAAATGAAAACAAACAAACAAAAGAAAGACGTAACATCATAACATTTTGATGAAAGAAAAAACAAAAACATACAACGTAATTAAGACAACCTCGATACTAATCAACAAAGACTGAATGACATTCTAGACTAACATGACAACATACATAATGCTCCTAATAAAGACTCCAAAGTTAAAGCAAACTTGACACCGACTTATCAAAGACACAATAGTACAAATGGCAGAAAATTAAAGGACTCAAACTAAACAAAAGATAGGAAATGCTCCTTCAAACTGGTTCTCTGCTCGACGACCCTGGGTGAGATGGACCTGCCTGTGAAGTTCTCTTTCTCCCATTCAAACTATGTAGCATATCTTGTAAGGACCCTTCAATATTTGGGAAAATGCCTCTGGCACGTATTCCTGCCTCATGAGGAGTACATTTGAAAATACTATTCTAAAACCCCTCCATAGTTTTGAGCAAACCTAATAACTGAACTCTTAGTGCCTCTACCTATGCCCCCGCCCCTTCATCCTGATGGTCGCCAACTATGCATTCATCTTGTATCCTCCCTTTAAGCTGCACTGGCAATGGTATACTGACACCCGGAGGAATAGATTGTAACCGTATTCTATATCCTTGAGTGTATCTAGGATTATATAAACCCGTCCTAAGAGTATCTACGCCCTGCCATGTTGCATTACTCCAGAATTGCTCATACTTGATCTCACCCCTGGCTTGGTCCCTAAAGTACTCCACATCCTGTTGAAAGTCCACTATTAGAGGAACATCTTGGACTCTACCCAATTGACGCATTACCTTAAGAGGAGTGTATGGTCGGGTACAATTAAGCCCCAACAAAACTAGATGGGGTGTATGCTAGATCCAACCAAGATTACTTTCGGTCGGAACCATAGATAGGTCCACAAGACATTGCTATCTATTCTTGATTCAAGGAACTCAACCCAAGTGTCGACTTCTATAGGCAATGAGAATTTAGCAAAACCCATTCTATATTCTATGGTTTCCACTCGACTAGGAAGACAACGGTCAATCACATCAGATTTAAGCAAAGAAAGGGCGTGCAAATGCTCTATCATCCATAGTTGTAACACTAGGTTGCTCCCCTCAAAAAATCGCATACCCCCTTTTATCTCGGTCAAAGCTTTGTATATTTCCACCAAGACAACAGGCATAATAGTGACCTTGTCTCCTTATAATTGTTAAATAAGGCCATCGTTACAGATTGCAACCAAGTATTAATACGTCTATCTTCCAAGGGGAATACCAAAGTGCCTAACAGAACAAAGGTGAAGACTTTAAGGCGACGTTTCTCCCAATTCTGCTTAGTTGTATAAAATTCATCCCAAAAACAATCAAAACCGTCTAGGAGGCCAAATCGAGCATACAAGTAATAGAAATAGATCCAAGATTGGTTAAGGCAACCCAGATGGTCATTAACTTTCAACCCATAATAGTGGAGAAACCTATTAGGAGAATGACACCGCGCTCGAATTATCATCTTTTAATGTAGGGCAATTTAAATAAACCAGATATCTCCTCCAGGGTAGGTGTCATTTCATAACTCCCAAGCCTAAAAACCAGACAAGTTGGATCCCAAAAAGTCAATGCATCCTCGATCAAGTTTGGACGGGGCATGATAGACAAGAGAGAAGTGAGAGTGCGTAGCTTCTTTGTTAATTCATGCCTTTCGGAGTAGTTGAACGTGCCCCACCACTTGATTAACTCTTTAGGCACTTTAGAAACCATTAGGACTTTAGACCTTGGAGGCAAATTCATCCTGTAACAACACACAAGACTTATGATTTAAAAATTGATAAAAGGGGAGAAGTTCTCGGCCCTCAGGATTTGGACATGGACAGGTTATCATGCAGAAACAAAACACTTTAGACTCAGATTAAAACAAATAGTACCACTAAGTGCGATCAGCCTACTTGGCCAAGATTTACCGACGACTCTAGACTAGACTAAAAAGGAGGAGACCCCAAGCTAGGACTAAGATAGTGACCAAAATAAAATTTTACCAGACCCACCGAGGGTTGTCTACATATCCCGCCCGAAGGACGAGAATCAGGTACGCGTAGTTCGTCCAGCTTGGACAATAAAGGATTAAATGACAAACTAAACCCTAAAATGAAAGACACGACTAAAGACATACGAATAAGATATTTTTTGTGTTCTTAATTAGAAACTAACACCAACTATGAAAGAAAAATCTTTTTGATATTTTCGTTATATAAAAATGTACGAAGCTCCTATTGAAAGGAAAAAAATATGTTTGAAGTTTTCGAATTGTGAATACTTACTAAAGAAATAAAAGAAAAATCTTTTTAACATTTTTTATTTTTGGAAAAGAAGTGCAAAAAGTAAAAAAAAATATATTTTTTTGAATTGTGAAAAACAAAAGCCATAAAGAACCCTAAAAACTATCAATTTTTTTTCACTCTTTTATTTTTCTTCTTTTTTTTCATAATTTCTTGTCTACACACTCTGCTTCTAACACAAACTTTTGCCCAAATCAGTCTGTCAAATGACCTCATTATCCTCAAAGATACAACATTTAGCACGTAGGGACGCTTCAGAGGTGAGTCTCCTACAAAGGGTCACGTGGGTCCCGCTAGATCTCAATATGATGCAAATAAGCATGACCTAAAGGTTGATCTATGTTAGAGTTTACTAACAAGGCTATTCAGGGGAGCGTATGGTCAATAGTGGCTGCGCTAGATTTCCACCCACACCATACTAGCCGACGGCTCCCCCTCCTAAAAATAAGAATGACTCAACTATAGGTCGTGTACAAAGCGTGTACTACAAAACTTGTTGCAGAAAGAATTGACTCGGGTTATGCAAATGATGTCAAATATAAAGCAGTAACACATAAGAAAAATACTGTAAACACGTAACACGTAAACACACCACAATGATAAAACAATAACACAAAATAACACGAACAAAATATTTATACACCTATAGTGACAAACTAAACAATAACACAAAATAACACGAACAAAATATTTATACACCTATAGTGACAAACTAAGCTGATACAACTCCAAAAATAAGCTCGAATTCTAAAATGTTCCCCAGCAGAGTCGTCAGAGCTGTCACACCCTTTTTTAACTCCAAAATAATTTTTTATAAGGTTTCGAAAGGATTTTTATTATTAACGTGACAAAATAAATATTTGTTTCGAAAAAAGATTATTTTTATATTCAAAACTCAGAGTCGCCACTTGACATAATACGGTGTGCCAAGTCACCTTTGGAAAATCCTTTTCAAAATGATTTGACTCTTTAAACTGGTTTGCAAATAGAGATTCCGGCTAAGGAATTATGTTGACGGAGGGAAAGATGTTAGGCACCCCCCGATCCCGTGGATCGTCCACGGTCGCTTGGTAGAACGCATCGGTTAATTTGACACTACGAATGTACAAACCACAAAGGAGCACATAAAGCAATCAAACAAACAAACCAAATAAAACGAATAAAAGTATAGTGTTCAGTCCAATTATACAGTTCCAAAATAAAAATGCAAAAATAAATCCTATCTAACCTATACTAATCCTAACTACGCACCCAGGTTTTACCCGATGCCTCGGGCCTTCCTCACGAATGTCTTCCAACAATATAGTACGTCGGGGCATTCCCCGGTGAATAAATACAATGTGTCTCGGGGCATTCCCCGACTAAATGATACATTCGATCCAAAATCAATAAAACCAAACCATTCAACACGCATTTCAAGCATTCAATAATTCAACAAGCAAAACACTTATTCCTAAATATTTGCCTACCCCAACTTACTTTTAGCTATTCATTCGATGGCCTAATCATGATGCTATCCAATTCAACTATATTCAGTAATGAATCAAAATAAACAACCTTTGACTTATTCGATTATCAATTTTCGATCCCGACCACCAAATTCATTCTTAATGATTAAACCAATTCTATACACGTTTCATCAATCAAGTTTTCAACTCCAAATTCAACATCGAACAAACAAACAACGAGGATTCGAATATGCTCAAACACAAATCATTCGTAATCATGGAAAAAAAGAATTTAGAATTGGACCTTAAATAGCTTTTGATTGACTTAATAAAAGAAATAAGATCCCGTCCAAGAACCTCGAAGAACGCCAACGAATGCCCAATCCTCTGAATCAATCGAGAAACAATCCAAGAACGCAATAAACTCCAAATTTCAATCCGAACCAAATATATCTACAAGTGAAATCGATGAACAAAGCTAGACCAAACACTTAAGTATCACCCAAATCACCAAAATCAGCCAAGAACGACGAACAACCAAACCAGAATTTCAATCAACAAAAGAAAGAAAATGGAAGAACCGAACCAACGAGACCAAGTTTTCGGTGAACTGAGACAACGGCAGAAGTCTTAAACTCTAGAAATCTAACATTTTCTGGGGAGATTTCTTCTTTAAAAGAAGAGAGAAAAAAATGAGCAGATTTGGGAGTTTTGAGGCCGGTTTATACGAACGATGAACGGAGGAGATGATTCGAGTGAAGCTACAGCAGGAATAGTAACCTGAAACCTCCCTTTTCTGTTATCGGATGGAGATATATATGGGTATGTGTATGTAAATATGGAGTTGAATGGAGGTTGGGGGGTGAGGGGGTCTGTATGTTTATCTCCAAGAGCAAAAAACAAATCCTTCTTTTTCTTAGTGAGTATTAGTGTATAGCTATGGTGAGGTATGAATCAATTCAATCCAAAAAATAAATGACTAGCATTTGTATGTTTTCATGGGTGGGTCTTGTGAATGGAGAGTTTTTTTTTAGGAAGTTTGTTAGAGAAAAAAATAAAAACGTGGCAAATAGGGCACAAATAGGGCCTTCAACTATTCAAAATCTGAACAAATATGACCTCTGATTTTGCAACCCCATGCGTGAGTTTCACTCGCGCCTATGTGGAAAGGTAATCCAATCACATGGTGTCATATCGTTAAAAGGGATGACTTGGAGGGAGGTCATATTTGTGCAGTTTTGAATAGTTAAAGTTCATATTTTTACACTGTCAAAGTTTTGATTTTTGTGTTAAAAAAGCATCGTTTTTATTATTATTATTATTATTATTTCTATAGCTGCAACACCTAAATTTTTTTAATTAAAAAATAGAACCCGCGCAGTAGGTTGAAGGAAACGCCCTAGAAGAGCAAATAACACCACTGGGCTATCTAAGTGTCTTGTTTCATGTGGTTCAACATTAATATACGTACATAAATATAGATTTTCTACCTTATATATATATATAACGTAATTTTTTTACCGAGGGGTTCGAGTGAACCTCATGGCAACCACGTAGGTCCTCCCCTGCATTAAATTAATATTGTTTTAATAACGTTAATTTAATAACATTGTAATAACATTAATTTAATATACTACTACTACTATCCTTAATAACGTTAATTTAATAATGTTTTATTAAAACTATAATTTTTGTATTATTAGTATAGTTTCATCTATAATTTACTATTTAAATAAATTATATTTAGACATATTATATAATTTAAATTCTCCCTCTGCTTCATAATATATATACATATCCGCGCGATTTTTTCATATGAGGCTGACCCACCTAATTAATAAATATTCAATATTGCTCTTTTTCTGCAATGACAAAAGAAATTAGATACCATTTTCATCTTTGAGCCAAAAATAATTAAAAAATAATAGTGAAAAGTCATTTAAAGGTCATATTTGTGCAGTTTTGAATAGTTAAAGATCATATTTGCGCACTGTCAAAGTTTAAGGTCATATTTATGTATTATGCCCTTAGATTTTAAGCTGGACGCGCCCAGTTTTGCGTGTTGGACACGCGTTTTTTCACGTAGGATTGGAGGTCATATTTGTGTAGTTTTGAATAGTTAAAGGTCATATTTTGCACTATCAAAGTTTAAGGTCAAAGTTATAATTTGGTGTCAAGTTTAGGGTCATTTTTATGTATTAACTTAGCCCATTTTAAGTATCTTCTTAATTTTGTTGCACTATTATGCACAAAAGTTATTTAAGAACCGATTTTAAGTAATTTCATGATTTTTTTGACATTGTTGATGCACATAGGTTTATTAAGCATCGATTTTAAGTAATTACTGTTATTTCAACAATATATTCAGGTATGCAAAATCTGTATAGCAGAGCAACAACTTCATCTAGTTCAAGTTTATAAACAAGAACACAATGAAGTATATCAATACCCTCAACACAAGATCAAATTGATATTTCCAAGAGGTGTATTTCTTTTTCCAGAAATAATAGATGAAGTACAAATGAATAAGGCCAAGTCATCTGAATTCACGGAATTTCCTTAAGGAAATAACTCCCCTCACTATACCTGAGGTTGTGGAATTTTTCCTCCCACGATAAAATGACCTTCAATCCGACTATACCGGTACCTCAAATAGTCGGATTCTATGAACGCACTGAACGATTTAATGATCACACAGAATAGTTTTTTCAAGAGAAGATGAAGAGTTTATAATTTGAAATTTCTGTAATTTTTATATCAAACCTGTGGATGAACAATAGGTTATTTATAGCCACAAGATGCCTCTTTAGAAAGGAGGCACTGGTTCACTCCAAAGGTTGCACCTTTGTTGTAAGTTCGTGTCTGTTCATCAAAGATTGCATCCTTTCCTGAATAGTCATATCTTTTTATGAATCAGTGTATCTTTTACTGAATGGTTGCATCTGTTTGTTCAACCAGTGCATCAATTCAGTTACAAAATAGAAAACAATTCATCATTTCTAAAGCAATGCAATATTTCCGAAGTAGTGCAACTGTTCTGCATCACTGTTCACATAAAACAGTAGCATCAGTTCCTGCGTCACTGTTACTGCATGCATATATACACACGTAAATGGAGGATTAAACACAAAAAATATTTACTGCATTTTCTCTTGGCATTGTTCGGAATTCAAATAAAGTTTGTCCAAAAAGATAGATCTCATCGATCGATCATTTGAGGTAGTGAGGGAAGTAGTGAGATGCCTAGGGGTGAGGTGGGGTAGTGGTGGGGCAGTGAGGTGGATTAGTTTGATTGAATAGGTTGGTAGGATAAGATAAAATTAGAGGTTATTGTTTTGTTATTTTATGGAGGAATTATCACACAGGTTAGGGTGCGTGGTAAACCGGGATAAGATAATAAAAATAATTTTTGACAGGATAAAATTAAGTGTCTACACATGTCTACTCCTGGCCCGCAAGAGTATAAACTCTATACGGCTAAAAAAAATGTTCGCTAGGTTAAAAACCTCGAAAAAGGCACCTAGGCAAAAGTTAGGACGCAAAAAAAAAAAACTCACCCCAGAACTACGTTGTGACTTGATTCTTTTCATTGAGGTACGTAGGTGCTTGGAATTTATTTTGTGTTTAGTTTCATGAGTGTCAAAAAAATACATGTTCCTCCTCATAGAAAAAATTCAATCTTCAAAAGACTTTTAACATCATCAATCTTCAGACTTGCACCCAAGTGTTGGTGACTCATTGGGGGAAAATCCCTATGAAGTATAAGCTTCTTTGACATAAATTGAAGTCTTTTGATTCACCAAGTCTTCATGTTGGAGCTTTCAAGTTACCATATTGGAGCCTGCAAATTCACAAAATCTGATAGTTGAAGTCTTTAAATGACTTATGCATAAAAGTTGAAGTCTTTAAATTCACTAAGTCTTCATGTTGGAGCTTTCAAGTTACCATATTGGAGCCTACAAGTTCACAAAGTCTGATAGTTGAAGTCTTCAAATGACCTATGCATATAAGTTGAAGTCTTCAAATTTACTAAGTCTTTATGTTGGAGATTTCAACTTCATCATATTGAAACATGCGAGTTCACAAAGTCTACAAGTTGAAGTCTTCAGATGCTCTGCGACTATAAGTTGAAGTGTTCAAGTCTACCATATTGAAGCTTTCAGAGTTTGAAAGTTGGAGTCATCGGGTTCTTTGATCTATAAGTTGAAGTC
>NC_061112.1:141692105-141834693 GCF_002878395.1 Capsicum annuum
TTTTTCTTGGAGTGCGTGAAAAAGGGGTGTGACATACATTAAACATCCCAATACTCTTGCGTACTCCAACTGTGAGTCACTTTCACCTTTATTCTTTCGAAGTGCAAATCTCGCATCTAATGGAGTCTTGGCAATACCGAATTTCATATACTTGAACTTGTCAAGTACCTTTAGATATAATGAGACTGTGACAATGCCAACCCTTGAGGATTTCGATGGATTCTTATACCTAAGATCACATCTGCAACTCCAAGGTCCTTTATATCAAACTTGCTCTCGAGCATTTATTTTGTTGCATTTATGTTAGAAATGTCTCTATTGATGATCAACATATCATCCACATATAAACATACAATGACTTGGTGATTTGGAGTGTCTTAAATATAAACACATTTATCACATTTATTTATTTTGAATCCATTTGCCAACATGGTTTGGTCAAACTTCGCATGCCATTATTTTGGTGCTTGCTTTAGTCCATATAACGACTTGATAAGTTTACACACCTTGTTTTCCTTTCCTGGAACCACAAAACCCTCAGGTTGTTCCATGTATATTCATTCCTCCAAATCTCCATTTAGAAATGTAGTTTTCACATCCATTTGATGGATTTAAAGATCATATACCACCGCCAAGACAATTAACATTCGAATCGAGGTTATCCTTGTTACTAGCGAGTATGTATCAAAGAAATCAAGGCCTTCCTTCTATTTGAAGCCTTTTACTACAAGTTTTGCCTTGTATTTTTCAATAGTACCATCCACTTTCATTTTCCTTTTAAAGATCCATTTAGAACCTAAAGGTTTATTTCCGGGAGGAAGGTCAATTAATTCCCATTTATTGTTGCTTAAGATTGAATCTATCTCACTATTGACTGCCTCTTTCCAAAATGATGAGTCTGACGACGACATTGCTTCTTTAAACGTTTGAGGCTCATTTTCTAAGAGAAATGTTACCAAATCCGATCCAAACGAAGTTGATGTTCTTTGACGTGTACTACATCTTGGATTTTCTACATTATGTACATTCTCATTTGGTTCATCTCGAGGTCATTTAGATCCTCCACTAGACTGTTCATGTCTAAGTTTATACGGGTAAATGTTTTCAAAGAATTCAGCATTATCTGATTCAATTACCGTATTTTCACTAATATCCGGATGTTCGAATTTATGAATCAAAAATTGACATGCTTTACTACTTTTAGCATATTCTATGAACACGCAGTCCACCATTTTAGGTCCTATCTTAACCCTTTTAGGTATAGGAACTTGAACCTTCGCTAGATACCCCCACACTTTAAAATATTTCAAGTTAGGTTTCCTTTCTTTCCATTTTTCGTAAGGAATTGATTGTGTCTTACTATGGAGAACTCTTTTAAGTATACGATTCGCCATAAGGATAGCCTCCCCTCATAAGTTTTGCGGTAAACCAGAACTTATAAGTAAGGCATTCATCATTTCCTTCAAAGTTTGGTTTTTTCTTTCTGTAATTCCATTAGATTGAGGTGAATATGGGGCCGTAGTTTGATGGATTATTCCATTCTCTACACATATTTTTGTAAAGGGAGATTCATATTCTCCGCCCTTATCACTTCTTATCATTTTGATCTTTTTGTCTAACTGATTTTCAATTTTAGTTTTATATTGCCTAAACGCATCTATTGCTTCATCCTTACTACTTAGCAAGTAGACATAACAATATCTAGTGCAGTCGTCAATAAAAGTTATGAAATATTTTTTCCCACCACATGACGTTATTGACTTTATATCACAAATGTCAGTGTGTATTAAGTCTAAGGGATTGGAATTCTTTTCAATGGACTTATAAGGATGCTTCCTATACTTCGATTCCACACACGTTTGACACTTAGATTTATTGCACTCAAAGTTTGGCAAAACTTCAAAGTTTGGCAAAACTTCTAAGTTAATCAGTTTTCGTAACATTTTGTAATTAACATGGCCTAAACATTAATGCCATAAATCATAAGACTCAAGCAAATGAGATGAATTCAAACTTTTATTTATTTCAACAGTCATTACATTCATCTTATAAAGGCCTTCGGTCAGATAGCCTTTTCCTACATACATTTCTTCTTTGCTAATTACAATTTTCCCCGAAACGGTTACACATTTGAATCCGTTCTTATCTAGGAGTGAAACAAAAATTAAATTCCTAGGTAAATCCAGAACATATAACACATTGTTCAGTGTCAAGACCTTGCCGGTAGTCATCTTTAAGCAAATTTTTCCTATTCCCTCCACCTTAGCAGTAGCGGAGTTGGCCATGTAGAGCATTTCTTCTGCTTGATCTAGAGCAAATGATGAGAACAGCTCTTTGTTTGCACAAACATGGCGTGTGGCACCCGAATCCATCCACCATTCGCGTGGATTCCCCACCAAGTTGCATTCCATGAACATAGCACACAGATCATCATATTCTTTGTTGGACTCAATCATATTCTCTTGGTCTTTTTTCTTGCATTTCTTCGGGGCTGGACAATCTGTGGACTTGTGGCCAATCTTGCCACAGTTGAAGCATTTTCCCTTGAATTTCTTCTTGAGTTGATTGCTTTCTTGTTCAGCTTTCTTTCTCTTCTTAAAATTGTTTCGATCATCTTCTACAATATGTGCTCCATTAATTGTAGAATTTCCCTTTGACCTTCTTTCAGTAGCTTTATTGTCTTATTTAATACAGAGTCGGACGATAAGATCTTTAACGGTCATCTCCTTGCGTTTATGCTTTAAGTAGTTTTTGAAGTCTTTCCACAACGGTGGTAGCTTCTCAACTATCGCTACTACTTGGAAAGCATCATTCATAATTAAACCTCCTGCTAGGAGATCGTGTATGATGACTTGCAACTCCTGTACTTGAGAGACAACAGATTTGCTATCTATCATTTTGAAATTCAGGAATCGTGCAATAAGGAATTTCTTAATTCCCGCATCCTCCATTTATATTTCCGTTCAAGTGCCCCCCACAGTTCCTTTGATGTCTTGGCTCCACTATAGACATTGTAGAGGTCGTCTTGGAGACCACTCAGAATATAGTTCCTGCAAAGGAAGTTCGAATGTTTCAAACTTCTATAATAACGAAGCGGTCTTTGTTCGAGGTTCCCTCGAGCACCTCAGGAGCGTCTTCGCCAGTGAACCGTTGTAGACATAAAGTGGTGAGGTAAAAGAACATCTTTTGCTGCCACCGTTTGAAGTCAATGCCCAAAAATTTTTCGAGCTTCTCCGCCGGTGCCATTGTTGGCGGAGCATTTATGCGGATTGATGAAGCAATATTGTTTGCCACCATAGTCATAGCCACGTCATGCATTTGACTTTCAGTTGTCATTTTTCCTGTCACCACAAGACAGAAAAATTTAGTATTTTTCAGAATACTATTTATAAAGTTAAATCACTTGAAACTCTTCTTCTTGTTTCTAGTTAGCGATGAAGTTTGTATTACTTCGAATCGTCAACCGAGTGAACCTTAACTTCTGATGAAGATTTTATGTCTTTTAATCACTAGTTAAATTCAAGCGGAGTAGAAGGCTTAAGCTTTAATCTCCAAAAACAAGTAATACAGATTTTGTAAACGTTATTTCCTTAAGATTGTTATTTCCACAATATATTCGGGTATGCAAAATCTGTATAGCAGAACAACAACTTCATCTAGTTCAAGTTTATAAACAAGAACACAATGAAGTATATCAATACCCTCAACACAAGATCAAAATGATCTTTCCAAGAGGTGTATTTATTTTTCCAGAAATAATAGATGAAGTAGAAATGAATAAGGCCAAGTCGTCTGAATTCACAGAGTTTCCTTAAGGAAATAATTCCCCTCACTATACCCGAGGTTGTGAAATTTTTCCTCCCAGGATAAAATGGCCTTCAATCCGACTATAGTGGTACCTCAAATAGGCGGATTCTACGAACGCACTGAACTATTTAATGATCACGCAGAATAGTTTTTTCAAGAGAAGATGAAGAGTTTATAATCTGAAATTTCTATAATTTCTATATCAAACCTGCGGATGAAAACTAGGTTATTTATAGCCATAAAATGCCTCTTTAGAAATGAGGCAATGGTTCACTCCAAAGGTTGCACATTTGTTATAAGTTCATGTCTGTTCATCAGAGATTGCATCCTTTCTTGAACAGTTATATCTTTCCATGAATCAGTGTGTCTTTTGCTGAAAGGTTGCGTCTGTTTGTTCAATCAGTGCATCAATTCAGTTAAAAACCAGAAAACAATGCATCAGTTCTGAAGCAATGCAACATTTTCAATGTAGTGCAACTGTTCTGTGTAACTGTTCACATAAAACAGTAGCATCAGTTCCTGCGTCACTGTTACTGCATGCATATATACATTGTTCGGAATTCAAATAAAGTTTGTCCAAAAGGATAGATCTCATCAAACGATTCAAATCTAAAGCCGAGCCGAGCGAGCGATGACGACGGCGCGAGGCATCTGTATTTTCTTGCCTCACTTATCCATGTGGAAGTGTGTTTCACAATATAAACACTTTAAAGTTCTCTTCTTCCACCAATGTGAGAGAAAGAGTAAACTTTTCAATTTTGAGTACACTTTTCATTTTGGTGTAAACTCAATTTTTCTCTTCCACTTAATTTCTCCATTTTCCATTAAACACATATAGAACCCAACAATTAGATAGTTTTTTTTTGACACTACTAATGCAAAAAGCTAATTAACCATCACTTTTAAGTAATTTCATTGTTTTTTTGACACATACTGTTGGTGTACAAAGTTAATTAAACACCGATTTAAGTAACTTCTGAATCTTTTTGATATTGTTGGTTCAAAAATTTTAGTTAAGCACCGATTATAAGTAGCTACATATAGAATTTTCTTTGACACTATTATTGCACAAAAGTTAATTAAGCACCGGTTTTATATAACTTCATAATTTTTTTGACACTATTAATGGATGCACAAAAATTAATTAATCACCATTTCAAGTAAATTCATATTTTTTTTGTATTGTTAGCGCAAAAAAGTTAATTAATCACCACTTCTAAAGTGGCTATATGCATTGATTTTCTCAATTCATCCCTTTACTTTTTGTTGCGCCTCTTAGCTCAATCGATTTCTTATAGTCCAATTTCAGGATTGTAGGAAGAGAAAGCTTATTGGTTAATTATCATTAATTACTATCTCATTGTCAAATTAGGGAATACAAGTAATAAAAGAATGACAAAATTATCTAACTTTCATCCAAAACTAAACCCCAAATTTTACAATATTAATGTTAATAAACTTTCTAATTAAAGAAAGGTGATTCCTTCAACTCCTATTTTCTTAATGCCACAATAGAATCCTCAAGTAACAGTATGGGTAAAACTTGTACGCACCCGGTGTATATATCAAATCAATACATGTATGTCATGTGTTTGAATTTAAAGTTCATGTTACTTAACCATGATTAATTAATCAATATGCATTTTACTTAATTTAATTACATAACCATGGTAAAGAACATTAGTTTGGTGTATACACCGAGTGCGTGTAAGTTTTTACCCAGTACCCCTGCCTTTCAAAGAGAAAATCTTCATTTTATATTTGAGCTATTGAATGAATCCTTCTAACTTTAGTTACTTAAGATCGATTAATAGACAAGTGAAGCTTATATCGTTCTACTAGGTTTCCAGTTGAGCTTTCCACGTTCTTCTAATTCTCGTCTCCAAAAACGGAACAAGCTCTTCTCGAAAACCCTAATGTCACCCTCTTCAGAGGATAGACTTTCTCTATATTTATATCGATGCAACTAGAGACGTCTTTCGCGTTATAATTGAAAGGTTTCAAACCCCATTTCTTCTCCTTAGCTTTCAAAATTCTGAATTTAACATTTTATTGAAGGTTATATATTGCAAATTAAATATCTTCTAAATGACTTTATGGTTTGATAATTTTTTTAGACTATTGTTGCACAAGAGTAGGATTTTACTTGGTGGGTGTATTATTCTTGTTATGCCATCTTATTTCATGCTTTATTATGAATTTGTTTACTATTCCTTGTGGGTATCGTATTTATGGTATGTCATCTTGTTCCATGCTTATTACGGATTTGTTTATTATTACTTGTCTTGAGCCGGGGGTCTATCGGAAACAGCCTTTCTACTTCTCAGGAGGTAGTGGTATGAACTGCATACATCTTATCCTCCCCAAACCCCACTATATGCGAATACACTGGATTTGTTGTTGTTGCTGTATTATTATTGCACAAAAGTTAATCAAGCATTGGTTTATGTAGGTACCTAATGTTTTGACATTAGTGGTGCACAAAAGTTAATTAGGCACCGGTTAAGTAACTCCCA
The DNA here is from genome assembly GCF_002878395.1 of Capsicum annuum. Taxonomy (NCBI): domain Eukaryota; kingdom Viridiplantae; phylum Streptophyta; class Magnoliopsida; order Solanales; family Solanaceae; genus Capsicum; species Capsicum annuum. Next base: position 141,698,429 of record NC_061112.1, read on the forward strand.
ACTACTTTTTTTCCTTCGTTTTTATTTGTCACATTTTTATTTAGCACACTCATTAAGAAAAATAATTAATAACATGGTTATTTTGCTATACTTATCCTATTAAATGATGCTATGTTCTATCTTGAAATTAATTTAGAGAAATAGCAATTAATGCTAAGGGTAAAATAACAAAAAAGAAATTCTCCTTTCTTGACATGTTAAAAATAACAAGTAAAAATAAAAATTCAATTAGAAAATTCGTGACAAATAAAAACGAACAAAAGAAGTAATTCATAATTTAGCATCGTTGACTGACGTACAAAAGTTAATTAATCACTAGTTTTGAGTAACATCGTAATTCTTTTGACATTACTAGTGCACAAAAGTTAATTAATCACCGCTCTTAACTAACTACATACCATAATTTTTTTAAGTTCCCAATATCATAGATCTACTCTATCCATAACTTCTTGTTGCCTCTTGCTCGATCGATTTCTTACCCTAGCTTTTAGTTAGTCCTGTTTAATTTGAGAATCATAGAAAGACAAATCTTATTGATTTTCATTAATTACTATCTCATTATCAAATTGGGAAATAGAAGAAACAACAAATCAATGACAAAATCAAACCCCAAAATCTACAAACTTAATAGGTACTTGTTTATCTATTTGATACAACACTATTACAACCCTTGATATAACTGAACTTCACATATCTTACACTTACTTAAAAAGCCTCAGATAGAGAGACTTTTCAACTGTACATATTAACGCACAGACATAAGAGTCCTAATTTCTATTCTAGTATACCAATGTCTCAAGGACAAGTATACATTGGCTTTACCCAATCATGTCACTCGAATCGGCAAATTCGATTATTTCCCTTACACTCAAACGCCTTCTTCGGGTAACCATCTACCTCTCTTTAGGCCTAATTTTAGTTCTTTAAAACCATTTGTCATGCATTTAAAACATTCTTCATTTATTCTGTTGAGGATATATCACCACCGGGTATCATCATACCCTGACTTGCAAGTCAATATAATATCAAATTCATAGTCCATCATATTTAAAACATGCACATAACTACCCAAGATTCATAACATCACAAAAGAGTCATTAATTTGAATCCTCAAGAACACTTTCTCTTTACAAGATTCAAAACATGGGGTGGTTATGTTAATTTAATCAATCACATGCAATTCTTTACCTTTAAAGCCAGGATATATTGTAACAAGAAACTCCCTCTCATTAAATATAACAATCCATGTCAAACACCATGATATTTGAGAAGATCACTTTCAAATCTTAAAACATATATTTCACATCATTCACAATAAATACATATATTTTAATTAGCAACAAGAGAGGGGATTTATACTCATGCTCTCAATCAATCTTACAAAATACACAAAATTCCATACATATATAGTTATAAATTAATTTTCATGAAAAGTAATTCAAGACAATATATATTTTCATCAAAACAATCCCATGATGCATACCTTCCGAAAATTATGTAGAATACTTCATTATAAAACATAATTGGGGATCTTTAATCTTGATAAAAGTATTTAAACTTATGCTTAAGGTTTTTAGAGTAGTCCCACATACCTTAGATTATCAGATCTGAAAGATGAAACCTAGATCTTGATAGATGAAACCCAGATCTTGATTTGTTTCTTGAAGATCTTGGACTTAAGGCTTGACTTTTTGATTCCTTGTTCTTGGGAAAACCTTTAATTTGATCCTATTTTGAGAGTGAAGAGAGAGTTTTTAATGTTATGGATGAATGATGAGTTAAATAGGGTGTAAAAAGACCCAAAAACCCCGTTAAAATGGCTTTAGATCGCTAAACGGAGGTCCGCGACGGCTTAGGAGACGGACTGTCGCACCTGGGACAGACCGTCACTTCATACCATCGCTTTTTGGCTAGAAAAAAGGGTTACTGCCTCAGTTGCGATGGTCTAGGAGACGGTCCATCGCATGTGCGGCGGTCCGTCGGACCTTGCTGTCGCACCTGGGCAGTCCGGATAGCTCACTGTAAAACAGCCATAACTTTTTACTTCGATATCGAATTTTGAAAAAATTAATATCGTTGGAAAGAGGATGCAAAGACCTTTCATATGATATATAATAGACTACCCAGTTCATCATATACAAGTAGTTATTGTCAATTGAAGTTGACCCAAGTTTCAACGCTCACTAAAACTCAAACGATAGGAAAACTTTCAACTTGACTTTGAGTTAAGGGACCTCTAGGATCTCAATTCATGATCAATTATATTCCCACACTACATAATTGATTAACACACTATATTTACATCCGATTTATGACTTTTGGATCAGCTATGCATAGGAATGACGGTTTGCATTCTAGCCCAAAATGCGGGGTGTTACACCCACATACCTTAATTGATGAAATAGATGAAGAAGCTTGACTTTGAATTCCTATTGATGCTCTTGAAGATTGTTTCTTGAAGTTCTTGAATTGGGAACCTTGAATTTTGGATTATCTTTGAAAAAGAATGGCGAAATTTTGAATTTCTTGAAGTTGAATGTTGAAGCCTAGGGTTTTCTTAGAGAGAAATTTGATGAATAATGGGTATAAGATGCGTAGAATAGGTTTAATCTTTTGTTTTTCATGATTTGGGGGCTTGAAAAAAGACTAAGTTGCCCTTTGGAAGTTTAAGTTCGGAACTGGAGAGTCATTTACGGCTTCACCACGACGCGGTGAGTGGGCCATCGCGATACCCACCACGACGCGGTGACTCACTGATTTCTGGCAAATACTGATTTGGACGTCACCACAACGCGGTGATCCCTTCATCATGAAATTCACCGCAACGCGGTGCAATCACGGTGGCTCTCTGTAAACTGACCATTACAGATTTGATCTTCACCGCGATGCGGTGGCCTCCTCACTGCGACGTGGCCTAATGCGGTGAGCTGCTGCCTTACTAGTCCGAATGCGATCCAAACCTTATCTTCAAAACTCACTCGAGACATACTAATTACACCCTTGAATGTAATTCAACTCAAAAATAATCAACTCGGAGCCCGGAAGGTCAACTTAAAATCCTCGAAGTTTACAGGAAGTCAAAAATGATTAAATCCCTCAACTCTTAGTTTTATTTTCAGGTTCTAAGTGCTATAGGCACATTACTAAGGACTGAGCTAAGCTAAGAACGTACGGGGTACTACACTGTCGATGACTTAAACCTTTGAAAAAAAAATAACTTCATTACTAAGTACTAAATAGATATAATTATAGGACTCAGTGTAAACAAATGATTAAAAAACAACTTTTATATAAGTTATAGTTATAATAAATAAATAACAGTATTAATTAATGAATAAACATTAATTCATATCTTTTTGTAACGAAAACATTACAATTCATTTCTTCTACTTATAGGTGATGATTAATATAATTGATCACAATTTATTTGAAAAATGGAGGAGTAGGTGTTATTTTTATTGTAAGTTTCTTGTTGATAATGAATTTTTATTATGAATTTCAAATCAATTATGATATTCTAATATTTGATATTTAAATTTATACTATACAACATATATTTCTCACTGTGATTTAAATATTAAAGGTGAGTTTTTTCTTTCTTTCTATATTCCATTCCTCTTCATGTTAATCTCGTATTAAATTTTATTAGAAACTAGTAATTACAATTAATTAAAGGAATTTTAATGCACAGGATATGATGAATTGATTTCACATTAATTTCTATATTCTCCTTCATTTAATTAATCTAATCCTCTAGAAGGGTGTTACATACGTGATACATTTTGTTGAATTGACTACTACTTTATAAAGCCAGTCATGATCAACTCCTATGTGCATTAAGATTCCTTGGCTTTTCTCAGTTTCTTTCTACCTAGAGGTTTGTTAATGGGGAATCAGGTGAAATTTCCTGGTATTAGTGAGGAATTGCAGAAGATATTAGATGCAGATATGGACAACGTGGAGGCCAGGCGTTGTGCTAGAGAGGCATTTAAAGATATTCAGCTTTCAATTGATCATATCTTATTTAAGGTATATATAATGTCTTTATCATTGTTTGTCATTGTTAATTTAATAAGGAAGAAAAGATTAATTTTTTAGTTTCAAAGTTTGGATTCTTCCAGACCCCACTAAGTGGGAATACACTGGGTTTGTTGTTGTTGTTGAAAGTTTGGATTCTTATTGCATGTAAATGATTGATATTCATGTTTTCTTGATCTGGGGTATATATTGGTCTAGGGTTGAAGCTGCAAAGGTACTCAAGTATTTATGTGGGATACTAAAAAAAATTTAAAATGATTCTCGCTTAATAGAGTGCAAAAGTTAATTAAGCTCCTATTTTAAGTAACTTCCTAATTTTGTTGGACTATTATGCACAAAAGTTATTTAAGAATCGATTTTAAGTAATATCATGATTTTTTTGACATTGTTGATGCACAAAGGTTTTTTGACATTGTTGATGCACAAAGGTTTGTTAAGCAAAGGTGTAACCACCTTTGGAGTGAACCATTGCCTCTTTTCAGAAGATGCATGTTATGGCTATATAAACCTGCTTTCATCCACAGGTTTTGATACAAATTTTCAGAATATGACCAAAATAATTTTAAGAAAAGAAAAAAAGCTGAACAAGAAAACCATCAACACAAGAAGAAATTCAAGGAAAAATGCTTCAATTGTGGCAAGATTGGCCACAAGTCCATGGATTGTCGAGCCCCGAAGAAAGGCAAGAAGAAGGATCAAGCAAATATGATTGAATCCAACAAAGAATGCGATGATCTGTGTGCTATGTTCTCAGAATGCAACTTGGCGGGAATCCTCGCGAATGGTGGATGGATTCTGGTGCCACCCTCCATGTACGTTCCAACAAAGAGTTGTTTTCGTCATTCACTCCGGCTCAAGTAGAAAAAATGATCTACTTGGCTAACTCTGCTACTGCTAAGGTAGAAGGAACAGGAAAATATGCTTGAAAATGACTTCGGAAAAGGTCTTGACACTTAACAATGTCTTGTATATTCCGGAGTTACGCAAGAATTTAATTTCTGTTTCACTTCTAGACAAGAACGGATTCAAATGTATAACCTTTTCTGAAAAAATTGTAATTAGCAAAAGAGAAATGTACGTAGGAAAAGGCTATCTGATTGAAGGTCTCTATAAGATAAATGTAATGGCTGTTGAAATAAATAAAAGTTCAAATTCTTCTTATTTGCTTGAGTCTTATAATTTATGGCATGAACGTTTAGGCCATGTTAATTACAAAACGTTACGAAAACTGATTAACTTAGAAGTTTTGCCAAACTTTGAGTGCAATAAATCAAAGTATCAAATGTGTGTGGAATAGAAGTATGCAAAGTATCCTTATAAGTCCGTTGAAAAGAATTCCAATCCTCTAGACATAAGACACACTGACATATGTGATATGAAGTCAACACCATCACGTGATGGAAAAAAGTATTTCATAACTTTTATTGACAATTGTACTAGATACTGTTATGTCTACTTGCTAAATAGTAAGGATAAAGCAATAGATGCGTTTAGGCAATATAAAACTGAAGTTGAAAATCAGTTAGACAAAAAGATCTAAATGATAAGAAGTGATAGGGGCGGAGAATATGAATCTCCCTTTGCGCAAATATGTGTAGAGAATGGAATCATCCATCAAACTACAGCCCCATAGTCACCTCAATCTAATGGAATTGCGAAAAGGAAAAATCGAACTTTGAAGGAAATGATGAATGCCTTACTTATAGGTTCTGGTTTACTGCAAAACTTGGGGGGAGGCTATACTTACGGCCAACCGTATACTCAATAGAGTTTCCCATAGTAAGACATAATCAATTCCTTATGGAAAGTGGAAAGGAAGAAAACCCAACTTGAAATATTTTAAAGTGTGGGGGTGTTTAGAAAAGGTCCAAGTTCCTGCGCCTAAAAGGGTTAAGATAGGACCTAGGACGGTGGACTGTATGTTCATAGGATATGCTAAAAGCAGTAAGGCATGTTGATTTTTGGTTCATAAATTTGAACATCCGGATATTAATGAAAATACGGTAATTGAATCAGACAATGTTGAATTCTTTGAAAATATTTATCTGTATAAAACTAGACATGAACAGTCTAGTGGGGGGTCTAAACGACCTCGTGATGAACCAATTGAGAATGAACATAATGAAGAAAATCCAAGACGTAGTACACATAAAATAACGTCTACTTCGTTTGGATCGGATTTTGTGACATTTCTTTTGGAAAATGAGCCTCAAACATTTAAGGAAGCGATGGCATCTTCGGATTCATCCTTTTGGAAAGAGGCAGCCAATAGTGAGATAGATTTAATCTTAAGAAACCACACATGGGAATTGGTTGACCTTCCTCCCAGAAATAAACCTTTAGGTTCCAAATGGATCTTTAAAAGAAAGATGAAAGCGGATGGTACTATTGACAAATACAAGGCAAGACTTGTAGTAAAAGGCTTAAACAGAAAGAAGGCCTTGATTACTTTGATACATACTCGCCAGTAACAAGGATAACATCGATTCGAATGTTAATTGCCTTGGCTGCGGTATATGGCCTTGAGATCCATCAAATGGATGTCAAAACCGTTTTCCTAAATAGAGAATTGGAGGAATAAATATATATGGAATAGCCTGAGGGTTTTTTGGTTCCAGGAAAGAAAAACAAGGTGTGTAAACTTATCAATTCATTATATGGACTAAAGCAAGCACCAAAACAATGGCATGCGAAGTTTTACCAAACCATGTTGACAAACGGATTCAAAATAAATGAATATGATAAATGTGTTTATATTAAAGACACTCCAAATCACCAATTCATTGTATGTTTATATGTGGATTATATGTTGATCATCAGTAGAGACATTTCTGACATAAATGCAACAAAACGAATGCTTGAGAGCAAGTTTGATATGAAAGACCTTGGAGTTGCAGATGTAATCTTAGGTATAAGAATCCATCGAACTCCACAAGGGTTGACATTGTCACAGTCTCATTATATTGAAAAGGTACTTGACAAGTTCAAGTATATGGAATTCGGTATTACCAAGACTCCATTGGATGCGACCTTTGCACTTCGAAAGAATGAAGGTGAAAGTGACTCGCAATTGGAGTACACAAGAGTATTGGGATGTTTAATGTATATAATGAACTATACACGACCATACATAGCATGCGCTATCAGTAAATTGAGTCGGTACACGAGTAATCCCAACAAAACTCACTGGATGGCAATGAAAAAAGTTTTGGGGTATCTTAAGTACACTCAAAATTATGCCTTGCATTATAATAAATATCCTGCGGTACTTGACGGATATGGTGATGCAAATTGAATCACCGGATCGAACAAAGTAAAATCTACAAGTAGATATGTATTTACTATCGGTGGAGGAGCGGTCTCTTGAAAATCATCCAAACAGACTTGTATTGCTCGCTCTACAATGAAATCTGAATTTATCGCATTAGATAAAGCCGGTGAAGAAGAAGAATAGCTCTGGAATTTCTTGAAAGATATTCCTTATTGGCCTAAACCAGTGGCACCAGTATGTATACACTGTGATAGTCAAGCGGCAATAGGTAGGGCAGGGAGCATGATGTACAACGGTAAATCTCGTCACATACGACGGAGAAATAATACCGTTAGGAAACTTCTCTCTAGTGGAATTATCACTATTGACTATGTAAAGTCAAAGCATAATATGTCGGATCCACTTACAAAAGGCCTATCTAGAGAAGGAGTAGAAAGAACATCCAAGGGAATGGGTTTAAGGCCTAGGATGAGTCAGCATGGCGGTAACTCTACCTAGCAAACTGGAGATCCCAAGAGCTAGGTTCAACGAGATCAGACAAAATTGTCTCTGACAAGTTCAACATTGTCAATTACCCAACTCATTCTCATAATGTAGACAATGTTTAGTAAACAAGGATAAGACTTAAGGTGAAAAGTCTTTTAATGATTATCTAAATTTGGCAGATTAGACCAAATAGTTTAATCTAGAGGATTAAACGTTTAGAAATCACCTATGTGAGGGGGAAGTGGAAGCCGCTTCAAAGAGAATGTTAGTAAAGGCCTATTCTCTAAGCTCTCATGAAATCGGAACGTGTTCATGGCTGAAAAGAACAAAATCATGAAAACCATAAATGGTAAAAGGTTGGTTATGTGACATGTATTATTTAGGTGTACATTAAAGCTCGACGGTTCAAAGATATCAAATCTACCGATTGACCGAGTGCATTCGATGCATGTTCACTACGGAAAGTTCAAAGGGAAACCCACTTATTCAGATGCAATCAGTCTTTGCTTGATGATCACATACTTATCCGTAAAAATTTTACGAAAAATAGTCATTTTCCATTCATGTGGGAAATTGTGGGGTTCATAGTATATAAGAGAAGTGTGAATGGAAAAATGGAGAATAAAATGGTGGAGGGGAAGGAGACACTAAAATGGAAAGTGTACTCCCAAATTAGAAAGTTTACTCTTTCTCCCATATTGGTGGAAGAAGGTAACTTGAAAGTGTTTATAATCAAGAACACTTACTCCACGTGGCAAGTGAGGCAAGAAATAATAGATGCCTCACGTTGTCGTCGTCGTCGCTCACTCAGTTCGGCTTCGGCTTCGAATTTGGATTTGAATTTGGATTTGGCAAATGATCGATCGATGAGATCTATCTTTTTGGACAAACTTTATTTGATTGCAGTAACTGTTTCAAAGTTGCACTGTTTCAAGTGAGTGAACTGATGCATTGTTTTCGAACTGGTGCTTCAGAAATGATACATTGTTCTGCACTGAGGATACAGAAGGTTGGAATGGTGAACAGACATGAACTTACAGCAAAGGTGTAACCTTTGGAGTGAACCATTGCCTCTTTTCAGAAGAGGCATGTTGTGGCTACATAAACCTGCTTTTATCCACAGGTTTTGATACGAAATTTCAGCATTAAAAATACTCTTCTTGTCTTCAAAAATTTTGTGTGATCATTCAAACTGTTGAGTGCGTTCGACGAGTCCAAATATTTGAGGTACCGCTATATTTGGATTGAAGGCCATTTTATCCTGGGAAGAAAAATTCCACAACCTCGTGTATAGTGAGGGGAATTGTTTCCTTAAGAAAACTCCGTGAATTCGGACGACTTGGCCTTATTCATTTCTGTTTCATCTATTTTCTGGAAAAAATAAAATACAACTCTTGGAAAGGTCATTTTGATCTTGTGTTGAGGGTATTTGATATACTTCATTGTGTTCTTGTTTATACTTGAACTCTAGTTGAAGTTGTTGTTCTGCATATACAGATTCTTCGTACCCGTAGAAGGAAATAACACCTAATCTCATTGATCTTCTCTATTCATCCCATATATACTTTTTGTTGCCTCTTAGCTCAATCGATTTCTTATACTAGTTGTTCATTAGTTCAGTTTCAGGATTGTCGGAAGAGAAAACTTATTGGTTATCATTAATTACTATCTCATTGTCAAATTGGGGAATACAAGTAACAAAAGAATGACAAAATTATCTAATTCATCCAAAACTAAACCCCAAATTTTACAAAATTAATGTAAATAAGCTTTCTAATTAAAGAAAGATGATTTCCTTCAACTCCTAATTACTTAATGCCGCAATCGAAACCTCAGTACCCCTGTGTCTTGAAGAGAAAGCTTTCTTTTTATATTCGAGCTATTGAATGGATCTTTCTAACTATAGTTATTTAAGATCGAGTAATAGACAAGTGAAGTCTATATAGTTCTAGTAGGTATTCAGTTGAGCTTTTCACGTTCTTCTAATTCTCATCTCCAAAAATGAAACAAGCTCTTCTAGAAAACCCTAATATCATTCTCCGAAGAGGAAAGACTTTCTCTATATTTATATTTACTTGTTCGACGAAAAACTTTGAATATTCTACTCTAAATCTTGTTTCTAGCTTTGGGCACTTCTAATATAAACAATAATATTATATATATATATACAACTCTAGTCATCTTTTCCTCCCCTTAAACCTATCCAACTCCCTATATTAGCAAGTAGAAAATTATAAATGCACTCATCGCATACTCATTGCTGGAGATGTCTTCCACTTTATAATTGAAGGGTTTCAAACCTCATTTCTTCTCCTTAGTTTTCAAAATTCTGAATTTCACATTTTATTGAAGGTTATATATGAGAAATTAAATATCTTTTAAATGACTTGATGAATTGATAATTTTTTTACACTATAATTGCACAAAAATCAATTAAGCATTGATTTAAGTAGTTACCTAATGTTTTGACATTAGTGGTGCACAAAAGTTAATTAGGCACCGGTTTTAAGTAATTCCAAAATACTTTTTCCGTTCTTTTTTACTTTGTCATGTTTTGACTTGGTATATCCATTTAAAAAACAATTAATAACATGATTATTATATCATAGTATTCCTGTTAAATGATGTTTACATTGTCTCTTGAAATTAATTTGAAGAAATAACAATTAATGCTAAGGATAAAATAGGAAAATAAGTTATCCTCTCTTGATATGTCAAAAATGACAAGTAAAAATAGATATCTAATTAGAAAATTATTTACAAGTAAAAGCAAACGGAGGAAGTAACTCATAATTTCTTTTAGCATCGTTGACTGACGTACAAAAGTTAATTAACCAGTAACTTCATTATTCTTTTGACACTACTTAGTGCACAAAAGTTAATTAATCACCGCTCTTAACTAACTACATTCCATAATTCTTTTTAAGTTCCCAATATCATAGATCTACTCTATCCATACCTTACTTGTTGTTGCCTCTAGCCCGATCGATTTCTTACACTAGCTTTTCGTTAGTCCTGTTTAATTGAGAATCATAGAAAGACAAATCTTATTGATTTTCATTAATTACTACTATCTCATTATCAAATTGGGAAATAGAAGTAACAACAGATCAAGGACAAAATCAAACCCCAAAATTTACAAACTTAATAGGTACTTGTTTATCTATTTGATTTGATACAACATTATTACAACCCTTGGTATAACTGAACTTCACATATCTTACACTTACTTAAAAAGCCTCAGATAGATAGACTTTTCAAGTGTACATATTAACGCACAGACATAAGATTAAAAAAAAAAAAAAGATAGGTTCACAGAGAAAAACGATACACACACATACATAGAGAGCACTTTGTCTTAGTATACTAGTAGCATCATAGTTGAATTTGGAAGAGACTTGGGGGGGGGGGGGATTATTTGCCCTGGTTGCAGATACGTAGGTATTCCTGATAATTATTTGGATACCACAGCCTCTCCATGAGTTCAAAGTCCCAACTCTTAGGATCCCCAGATAGTGATGGCACTCCTGCACCATTTGATTTGAACTCAGGTGGATCAATGTCCATCCACTTTTGCAGTTCCATCAAGGCGGGATTAGTAATAGGAAAATCCACTGGAGGAGGATCAAGTATGTCCTTTTCATCAACATGAGGAAGATTAATTTCCATTGCCTTCGTTTCATCTTCAGGGAACATAAGATCAAAGTCAGAAAACATAGCATTAAAATCAATATTAGCATTTTCATAAAAAGCTCCCCCCATTGCATCCAGGTCTATTATAAGACCTAGCTCCTCATAATCTTTCACATCCAAAGGTGGGATTTCCTCCTCAGGCTTCTTTCCAGCAGAACTATTTTCGGTTTTCTGAACTGGCTCATCATTGTTTTTCACCGCTATTTTCACCTCACTAGGACCGCTCTCATTGCTGACAGACCCCATTATAGAGGGAATAGGGGGGAAAAAGGGACAAAGAAAGTAAAGAAGAAAGCAAAGGAAGAAAAAGAGAAGATTGTTTGGTGCTTCAATTGAGTGGGGGAAGGAGTGAATATATAGTGCAGGAAGCAACGTTATCAGTTTTGGATTATATGCTTGCATGCATGACTCATCACATAACACACACACCATTAATAAGGTGTTCTTTTCGTTTTTTTGGTAAATAAAATAGGGGTATGTGAGTGGGATTACAAGTTACCAACAACGTGAAAGTTCAGATAGCTAACTAACCCAACAACTAAGATTGAACTGGTGTTTGTTTTTGCTCATTCAAAATTTAAAATGGAGTTAAATCAAAATTAAATCATATTACAAGGTGTGGATCGAAGCCTCACATATAACGTGATAGTTAACCAACTGAACAACTAAGATTTTGCTTGTGTTTGTTTTCGCTCATTCAAAATATAAAATGGAGATAAAACAGAACTAAATCCGAGTACATGTATTGTATATTGAGGCAATTAGAAAGAACACAGTAACTAAACAGGAGCAAATTAAAGTTGGCAACTACTCTACCTTTTGACTTGTCCGTTACAATAATCAAGTTATTATGCATTAAATTCAGTGAAGAGTTGTCTAAAAGTGCTGTAACATTACTAAAAAGTGAAGTAGTTTAGATGATTAAGTTAAGTTGAGTTTGCTTTCTCTGAGAATGCATAAAAATCCAAAATAACTACATCAGAATTAATGTGGGAAGCTAGTAACATGGAAAATAAAGATAAATTATCTGTTATGATGGATAAAAGTAAATAGTAATAGCACTATTCAGTGCAGTATAGTGCGTCGTGAAGTGAGTTGAAAATAATGAGATTTAAAGTTTGAAAATAATGAGATTTAAAGTTTAATTCTCAATAGAGAAAAGAATTCAAAATTTGGTGAATAGAGTGAGATATAACAAGTGCCTCATATGCTTTGAAAATTAGTCAAAGTGAATTAGTTGATTCGGATATCAAGGATAAGTTATTTTATGTTATAATGTCGTTTTATGATATAATATATAATTTAAATCTGAAATATTTTTTTCATATAATCCCAAAATTAATCAAAGTGAATAAACTAATCCAAACATCAAGGATTCTTATTTTATATTACAGTATTGGTGTGTAATATAATATATAAGTTAAATTCAAAATTTATTGGATAGTTTTATATTTTTCTTTCATATGCTCTGAAAATTAGTCAAAGTGAATAAATTGACCCGATCATCAAGATTAAGTTATTTTGTGTTACAATAAAGTTTTATGTTTTTCAATCATAAAAGAATAAGAAGGTGATACAATTACGGAACAACCCATAGTATCAAAAGTTGTAACCCCCAGAGGAAAAAAAATGGAGAAGGAATGATATTTGATCTCCTTATATAGAATTGGGCAATCTTGGTAGTTTTTGAGGTTAAATTAGATCCAAGATCCATTTCTTACATGTTATCAGAGTCAAATTCATGGACTTGAACAATTCAAAAATTAGTCAAAGTGAATAAACTAATCTGGTTACCAGGAATAAGTTATTTTATGTACAATGTCAGTGTATAATATAATATATAAGTTAAATCCAAAAAAAAAAATTTATATTTTTTCAATCAAAAAAAAAAAAAAGAAGAACAGTCCATAGTATTAAAAGTTATAACCCCCAAGAGGAAATAAGGTGGAGAAGTCTCCAAAAACATACCGACCACATTTTGGGCACCTGTATGTACTTTGCTATGTGAAAGTTTGCTTTAATTTTTTTTTTAACTTTTTGCTACCTAGTTTAGAGTTTTGTGGGCTTGCATACCATACATGTGTCAAGAGTGAAAGTTCTAGAGAATTTTACTAAGTAGGTGTCAGTTTTGTATCAGTCTTTGAGTCTTTACAACTTAGCTTAGAGATAACGGTTTGTTGGTATGTAGTTCGGTTTGGAGGGCATGCATGGCGTCAGTCTTTTTGATTTTACTCCTATTGGAATATACAATGGAGATAATAGATCTGTGGCTAGTGGTGATGTAGAATGAAGTTGTAACTGTGACTGTTGGAACCTTAATAATGAACACTAGTTAAAAAGATCTTTCTTTTTTTCAAAATGAAACATGAATCTAAGTTCAAGGTTAGTTTATGAAAGCAATTTCATATAAGGAAAGGTTGATCGAGTCTTATTTAGAAATTGGTGCATCACGTTGAGTCCCTAATTTCTCTTTTCGGGGCCGTTAAATGAGCGCGAAAAGAACCGTAATTTCTTAGCTTCTTGTTCTTTGATAGAATTAACTTACGTCGAAAAGGAACCTAAATCACAAAGGTAAACCTATATATGCTAACTAATCGGGCAAATGAAACTTAACTAAGACATCCAGTGTCGCAAAGGCGATAACATTTGTCTACCTTGTTTTGTTGATTTGGAGATATAAGGAACTAAAATCACGCAGAGAAACTTATATGCTAATAGGGCAAATGAAACTTAACTAGGACATTCATTCAGTGCCGTCATGTCTCCTTTGGAGAAAAACCTAAATTACCAAGAATAAAAAAACTGCTAATTGGACAAATCAAACTTAACTAATTACCTACCAAGACGGCAATGTATTACAATCTGAAGATATGGGTGGAGAAGAATCCACATTGTACAATATTAATATATATTTTCAAATTGTCAAAACTTGTAAAAACCCACTCGACTGCATTTATTACACTAGGTAATAAACAAAATTGATCAACTATAAACCCCTTTACATGAAAAATTGCTTAAGATGTCTTCCTTTTTATTTTATTTTTCTAGCAAAATGTATTCCTTTCTAACATGTTTATAGTCAAATTTCTATATTGATTATTCAGATGATAAAGTCCCAGTTATTTACAGTTCATTAAGAAAGATTCAAACCACAGCAACCAGATGAGAGTTTAGGCAATCAAAGCCTTCAACTCTAAGCTGGTGCTTGAGTTTTTTGCCCAAGTACTAGTCTTGCCCTTGCACATGACCTTCCCTTACAACTCGACGAAGGTGAACTGGTGATATATGATGATAAATAGATTAATTGCTTTCCATAATCAGCAAAGTACACGTCATGAGTTAAAGGATTCATCACCCGGGGATGAGGGGATGATGACAACAGGGATGCTGATCGCATTGCAGCTGTGCCATCCTGTTAAACCATATAGGAATTACCATGAATAGTCAATTCAGAAAGAGGATTATGTATATTTAAATAAAAATTTACACCATCAATGCATTGCATATAAGTTAAACTTTCATTATGTAATAGAAGCGTACATTTGAAGCAGTGGTACGAAAAGAAAAAAAAAACACCGGCAGATATAGGTGTAGAAAGGACAGAAAAGGTAAGTGAGCAGTTGGTAAGCAAACAGGTGAACTCATGGTTTCTGGTAGAGCAGCACATTTAGTACATTGTTGAAGTTTGATATCAAGAAGACAGTTATAAACATTTAAGGTAACGAGAACAAATGGTTGAACACCTATTGAGGATACAGGGTGTAGGGGTTTATACATTGCGTGATCATTTACACATCAATAACTACTATATTTCTATTTCCCTATGATTTATGCAGAAGCACTCCACGTATTGATGCTTACCCTAGATCCCAGCATTGCACTAAGACAATGGCAAGAACTAATCTACTATGATTGGTTCTAATAAATCTTTACACTGTCAATGTTTAAGACTTATATTCATTAACTTAAGCATCAAAGCTACTTTAATTTGCAGAAACCATGGTAGGCAGTTTGCAACACTTCACTGAACAACTCCCTTGAGGACTAAAAAACTTCCTTGAGCTGCTAGAGACTAGATTTATGACCTTATTAGCTCGTAATTCATACATGTATATGCCACTCAAATTAAATAGATGCTTCATTAATTGAGATTTTTGATACATATACAGTAGTCTCGCACATGTAAGATTGCATCTAGCTTGAAATAAACAACCTATAGCAGATGTAAATGATGCTTTCTACATTTACAATTACTTATAATAATAGAGACTATATCCCTCATATAACATATAGATCTATCAGAAACAACATCTCTATCTCTACAACATAGACATAAGTATGCATATAGTCTATCCTACTTCCCAGACTCTACCTGTGGATATGTTGTTTAGGTAAGGTTCCAAACCTTACCAAAACCCTCATTTCTTCTATATTTCCCTTCTCACATTGAAATGTCAAATTAAATTTTATACAAGGTTATATCATTCAATCCCTAAAAATTTAGATGAAGTCAACATTGATCGATAATAAGAAAATCTTTCCTTTTTCTAATTTTCCAGTAATCTTCGTGATCATCAATATTAACAAAAGAGACTAAAGGCAGTAAGAGTAGTTTCAAATTCATAGAGATTCAAATGTACCTCTTTGACAAGGAAATCCAAATATACATCTGCTCCGGATTTTCAACCTAAGGCATCAACTTGATTAGAGTGTTCCACAATTAAAAAAAGCCCAAATAAAATACAAAATATTAACCATTTAATGGTCTACAAAAAAAAATGACAAATCTCCAGATGGGAATTTTCATAAGACATTTAGAATTGCAATTTACTCGAAGAGGTTTGGCAGAAGCAACATTAATCATAGGATTAGTAGCAAAATTCATCGTAGAATCAGAAATAAATCGGACTGAAAATTGATTTAATCGGCAACAACGGGAAAAAAAAAAAAAAGGGGTCCATGGTGGACGGTGATGATGGAAAAGAAGAAGTAAAAATAAATAATTTTCCTTACAAAATTTTGGCTAAACTTGATTTCCTAGGAATAAACACCTTGTTTGGAAAAAAAAAAATAACTTCATTACTAAGTACTAAATAAATATAATTGTAGGACTCAACGTAAAGAAATACTTAAAAATTAACTTTTATATAAGTTATAGCTGTAATAAATAAAAATATTAATTAATGATTAAACATTAATTCATATCTTATTGTAATGATAACATTACAATTCATTTCTTCTACTTATAGGTGATGATTGATGTAATTGATCATAATTTATTTGGAAAAATGAGGTGTAGTTGTTATTGTTATTGTAAGTTTCTTGTTGATACTGAATTTTTATTATGAATTTCAAATCAATTACGATATTCTAATATTTGGCATTTAAATTTATACTTTAAGAAAAATGAAACACATCATATATTTCTCACTATGATTTAAATATTAAAGGTGAGTTTTTTCTTTCTTTCTCTATTCCATTCCTCTCCATGTTAATCTTGTATTAATTTTTATTAAAAACCTATTACAATTTTACTAAAGATATACTATTGACTAGGAATAGGAGCAAACTTTATGAGCATCTTTTCATCCCATTTGTTCTAAAAGTCAAAACTTTATTTATTTAGTTAATTAAAAAAAAATCCATCCTTAAATTTGTGTTTACTTTGTATTTGATATTCACTTTCAAGTCCGTATTAATTTGATAATTTCTATTCAAGTTATTAAGTAATCCATTCTATATATTAGGGCAAGGCATGTCTGTCACACTCCCTATTCCTCCGCCAACCTCCTAAAATTTCTCAATTTGGTCAGTAATCAGAAAAGTAAACCAAAAAAATAAAGAAAATCACACATCTCAATTCTGATTTCATACACCTTTAATTTATAATTTTCTCGTCAAAGTTGTATATAATCCCAATACCTTTTCTTCTAAATTGTACACCTTCTAGAAAGGTGTTACATACGTGATACATTTTGTTGAATTGACTACTACTTTATAAAGCCAGTCATGATCAACTCCTATGTGCATTAAGATTCCTTGGCTTTTTTCAGTTTCTTTCTACCTAGAGGTTTGTTAATGGGGAATCAGGTGAAATTTCCAGGTATTAGTGAGGAATTGCAGAAGATATTAGATGCAGATATGGACAACGTGGAGGCCAGGCGTTGTGCTAGAGAGGCATTTAAAGATATTCAGCTTTCAATTGATCATATCTTATTTAAGGTATATATAATGTCTTAATCATTGTTTGTCATTGTTAATTTAATAAGGAAGAAAAGATTAATTTTTTAGTTTCAAAGTTTGGATTCTTATTGCATGTAAATGATTGATATTCATGTTTTCTTGATCTGGGGTATATATTGGTCTAGGGTGGAAGCTGCAAAGGTACTCAAGTATTTATGTGGGATACTAAAAAAAATTTAAAATGATTCTTGCTTTATAGACTGCAAATTTGTGTAATGTGATCTAGATGGCCGTTTGATATGAGGGATAAGAATAATAGCCCTTTATCCTGCATTCGGTTATAAATATTTCCACAGGGATTGTTTTACCAGGATTATAATTCCGGAACTAATTTATCCCACCTGAGAGATGGGATAAGATAATCCTAAGTTGGATACGATAAAGTTGGATATTTAATCCTGGGATACAATTAACATTGCGTTTGGTAGACGGTATAAATTAATTTATCCTAGGATAAATTTCTACTATGAACCAAACGCAGTATAACTTTTATCCCATGCGTAATCCTGGAATATCTCACCTTATTCCGTGAACCACACAACCCCATATAGAATCCCATTGGGTATCCCAGCCCATGGAATATCCTTGTTTATCCCATTCCGCATGCCAAACAATGAGTGCCTTTGCTATGGAGTTCCATGTCATGGAATGTTTTACCCAGAAAAATGATTTGTTTGAATCATTTTCTAGTGTATGATTGGATATAGAGTTTGGTGATATGGTAATTTTGCAAGGTGTATAGGATAAGGTATGAGAATAATGTTTCGACATAAATTTGAATATTAAAGGTTGATAGGAAAAAAAACCGTTAATGGAAGCAAGTGATGTGGAGTAAGATTTAGGATATTTGTAAAAGGAAAATTACTTCCGCCAATAAGTGAGTGAAGTCATTTCCGGCTCTTCTGGTGGAAAATAATGTGCGGAGAAAATATTTTCCAGGCTTCAAGATAAGCACACAATAAGGAACACATTTTCGGAGGGAAATGCTTTCAGTCATACTGAACACACCGCCTCATATAATGCGATGGTGGATTTAACAAGTATGTAGTTAGAGATTAGTATGCAAGTCTCAACTGTCAACGCTTCTAAAAGCTATAACAATCTTTAGGAAGATGGAAAACAAGCTTACATGTAATTATTTGCAAATCAAGTTGACGTGCATAGAACAATTTTAACTAAATAAATGCTTACTTTACGAGAATATACGAGTGATAAATGTTCTTTCAGCTATTCAAGAACCAAATGCGCAAAGATGTCGTAAATGAAACAATATTAACCAGATAACTGCTGACTTTACGAGAATATACGAGTGAAAAATGTCTTTTCACCTTTTCAGGAATTGAATGATGGCGTATCTTCAACTTACTTTACAAGAATATATGTATCAAATGTCCTTTCACCTTTTCAGAATTGAATGATGATTGAAAAGCAGAATTAATAGTTAAAAAATCTGATGTAAGATGGAAAAAAAACCATATTTTCAGTTTATTAAAGTCAAAAATAAGTGTTCGCCTGAATTCAGGAAAAATGTGAAATTAATGTACTGGCCACTAATTGGCTATAAAGGGAGTGGTCAATCTTGAGATGCCCTTGGACAACTAACAATGGTCCAAAGTGAATACTGAATCCGCACTTGATTGTAGACCATCTAGATTCAAGAAGTTCTCTATAAGTGTTAATTCACTTTGAAATACTGTTAGTAGTTCAAAGGCATTTCAAGATTGATTATTTTCTTTCTGCCAATTAGAGCTCAATACATTAATGGCACATTTTCTCAAAATCCAGGTGAAAACCTATGGCTTTAAGAAACTGAAAATACCATCAACAAAATTGGTTTTTTTCCATCTTACATCTGATTGGATAGCAATTAATTTTGTTTGTCAATCATCATAATTTGATTCTTGAAAAGGTGAAAGGACATTTGATATGTAAATTCTCATAAAATAAGTTGCAGGTTTATGTACATCATCATTCGGTGCCTAAAAAGGTGAAAGGACATTTGTCACTTGTATATTCTCGTAAAGTAAGTTGGAGATTTTTGTACGTCATCATCCAGTTCCTGGAAAGGTGAAAAGATACTTGTCACTTGTATATTCTCGTAAAGTAAGCAAAAACATTTATCTGGTTAAAATTATTTTATGTATGTCATCTTTGCGAAATGCACCCTCTACTGTAAGTTTGCCATGTCGTCTTTGTAAGGATTGTTATAACTTTTGGAAGCATTCATGTTGAGACTTGTATATATATTTTGCCTTTGTCGTCTACAGTAACAGAGGAATGAATGTTCCCAAATGGCTGTGATATCCTACGTACATGGAAGTAACGTGTTTCTTACTAATCTTTCGTAAAATAAGCATTTATCTGGAGAAAATTGTGGTATGTACATAATCTTGGCAAATGCACCTTCTACTGTAAGCTTATGTCGTGTTTTTAAAGGTTGTTATAGCTTTTGGAAGCATTTACGGTTGAGACTTGTATACATTTCTTGCCTTTGTCGTCTACTGCGATGGAGGAATGAATGTTCCCAAATGGGCGTGATATCCTACATGGAAGTAGCGTGTTCTTACTGATCTTTTATGTTCTTTTAATGATTGCTTCGTCTATCTTTGCACCAGGTGCCACATGCTGGATTGAAGATGACGGAGGTAAAGCTTATGCTCTTATTTCCTTTTTTCTAATGTTGTTGGAAACGTGTTGGTGCCTTATTGCCTGATTTTCCTTACTCCTTACTAAAACGTCATTCGTGTTAGTTTATTCTGTACTTAGTAGTCTAATAAGTTATGGCTTCTTCCTACTTTTCCTTTCAAAATGAGAGATGATTTTAATAACTTATAAAAATGAATAAATGAAAACAAAAACAAACGGAGCTAATGCGAGAATTTTGTGTTGAATTTAGTAAATGTTATTTGCTCACTTCTTATTTGATGAACTGAGATTAGCATAGGAGAGATGAGATTCCATAAGAAGAATTAAATTGGGATTTAGTTTCCTTATATAACTGTCAACCTTCTATTCTGATTATGAGACTATTTCTTACTCATATTGGATGGTGAAATGCTTCGTTCATACGATTATAAGCTCCAAAATCTATGACCTATTATCAGTAACGTAGACATTCTTATAAATCATACTCATTAAACTTGGGGGATAGTTTGAGAAAGATGACTTGGTCCCTCAAGGATGCTTCGAGTACTAGTGCTTTTCCCTTGCTTGTACTAAGGCAAAGCAAGAAGAGTCTCTTTTGTGTACAAGTTTTTTATATTTGGATGTTGTAACCATAATATTTATGTGTTTTACATTGTATAATTTTGCAACATTCTGTGGCAGTCTTATGAGGTTAATTCTCGAGGGCTTGAAATCTTCTCCAAAAGTTGGCTTCCGGAGACACGTCCAAAAGCTATTGTCTATTTTTGTCATGGTTATGGGGATTCATGCACTTTTTTTGCTGAAGGTTTGTGGCTTGCAAAAGCATTTAAAGTCTCAGACAAGTTACTTTTTACAAAAAAGTTTCTAATAACTATCCTGATCTGTAGGCATTGCAAGGAAATTAGCATCTTTAGGTTATGGAGTTGTTGCAATGGATTACCCCGGGTTTGGGCTTTCAGAAGGTCTTCATGGCTACATACCAAGTTTTGACAAGCTGGTTGATGACGTCATTGAGCATTACTCAAAAGTTAAAGGTATGGCTCAATTGGATAACCGATAACCTACTTCATCATTAAATGGATCCTTCCGAGTGGGTCACGGCACACATAATATGTAGAAATTGGATTCAAACTACTTACATTTGGGTATGAAACTAACAAGCTAATTTATACATAAAAATTTCTCATAATAAATTAGTCTAGTGTCTCCTCTTCATATATGTCAGACACTCTCTCAGGTCATTTTCTTAGTCTTAGTTTGACGGAATAAAGTATAAGGGTAAACTTAAAACTACATAGTTGTCAAGAGAAGTTTGTCCAGAATTAGATATAAAGGTACCTTTTAAGTTTTAACAACTTTTAGATTTCATAATCTAAATAAATTTAATTCAACTTGTGAAGCATATAACTTTAAAATCAACAAAAAGTGAGAGGCAGAAAGTTTCCATTTACAGTAAGCAGAGATTATCGCGTGGGAATATATAAGTAAACTGAAATAATCTTTCTTTTGGGGCGGAGACTTATTTGAAGAGCAAAATGAGGGCCTGTTAATATTGGTCATCTGAATGACCTAAATAATTGTGTAGCATACGATATGATTGACCTTATTTGAACCTGGTTGCTGTTACCCTCATAGGATCTTTATCTGTCGACTTCAGTGTGCTAGATAGTAAATAGACTATATACATATTTCATGCCGGAAAAATCTGTGTCCTGCATTTTAGATAAAAATGTAAAATATTATCTATGTAAAGCAAGTTGCTAGTTCTCCGTGTAGATGTTGGTATTTGACTAGCATCAAGCAAGAAAGCACGAACATGATGACTTGGTGTTGAATGTCATTGCATTTTCTTATTTTCTTGACACTCTATCGGTGAAAAAATTGACAGTTAATAGTTGGTTGCAGAAAAGCCAGAGTTCCGTAATCTCCCAAGCTTCCTATTTGGGGAATCCATGGGTGGAGCAATAGCTTTGAAGGTGCACCGGAAGCAACCTAATGCTTGGAACGGTGCTATTCTTGTTGCACCTATGTGCAAAGTATATCTCTGGAAATGCTTTTCAATTCTTACTGCTACCTCTTATTCATATAAACTGATGACTGGTTTATCATATAGCTTGCAGATAACGTGGTTCCATCATGGTTAGTAACACAAATTTTAATTGGTGTTGCAAAGTTGCTTCCAACACAGAAGCTAGTTCCAACACAGGATTTAGGAGAGTTGGCAGTCAGAGATGCAAAGAAGAGGGAACTGGTACGTATCTCTTTGTTTTCTGTAATGAATTAGCTCTGAAAAGTAATAGGTTTCAGGAGATCAGGAAAGTGATGTTTTACAATATCAGAAGCTTATAGTGCTTGTGCCAGGAAAGTCACTGTTACCTATCTCAATTGCATTAAATGATGTTGAATAGCTTCCAGTAGGACTATCTTGATTTGTTGAGCATCATAATTAGATGCACAGATACACGCCGCCCGTTTCTCATATAAGATGTAACCTGTGTCTTCTGTGTGCAGACCGCCTATAATGTCCTCTGTTACAAACATAAACCCCGTTTACAAACCGCCCTGGAGTTGCTGAATGCCACAAAAGAGATAGAGGGACTACTAGAAAAGGTATGTCACGTGTTTCAACTTTTCTTTGAATTTGTATAAAAGTTCATCACTATGTCAACTGTTTAAAGGTTAATATGTGAATAATTTCCATTTGTTGGAGCTGCTCCATGGTCGGTGTGTAGTTCCCTTTGTTTTTATCTATTGACGATGAGAGATTGATCAAAATCCCATGATTGGAGGAGATCGTAATTGTAGGAAATTTTATTACAGGAATATTTCTTTGTTATCTCCTACATGTATGCATATGCCTAAAATCTCTAGGTTTTCTTTTTTCCGTATATAAATACATGTACATTAGAATAATGGATGAGTAGTAAAGAACAAAGGTTTTCTTTTATCGTAAATCGGCTTCTGTCGGCAGTATTTAATGAGGTTCAAGTTTCTTCTTGATATTAAAAAGCTTTTTATTTCGACTTTGTAATTTATTCTAGAAGGTGTTGTATCTTTAGCTCTTGTAGTTTAGCGAACGGTCTCCTCATTTAGCTTGATAAAGAGTGCCAAGAACTGTCCATAACTATGATCAACCTGCAGAACTTTTCTTTCTGCCAAAAAGAACAGTACTTCAGATGGGAAGGGATGGGTAATAAGTGCAAGAGTGTACCCACTGGAACATTAACTTGGGCAAATCCTTCGCAAAAAGGATGTCACATTCCACATTTTAACTCCATTTTAAGCTCTTTATCTCCTGATGCTAACCTGACTTGTTTTTCCTGCTTTGTTGAAATCGTAAAAAATGAACACCAGACATTAACTATAGCAGATTTTGTTTTCCAGGAGGTTAGTATTCTCAAAATACTTGAATCTCTTTACAAAGGATAGACCCTGGATCCACAAAACTCTTCCCACTATCACTTTGAGAACTGATTAATCGAGGAAAGTAACAACTTTGCTAGAATTTGATTCTTTCTTGAAAAAACTTCCCCTCTAGAAAATCTTTTCCCTTGCTGACTTAAACTTTGAGTGAGTGCTATGGGACGTGTTATGCAACATAAAAATGCCTAACATGGTGAAAGATATGTTCCATTGAATGGTTCTGCAATCAGCCAATCACTAATATTAAATGGGAATGAACGGGAAGTTTCAAATGAATGTCGTAGAAATGCAAATATTAAGATAAATATGTGGTCATATAAAATTAGAAAGATTAGAAATAATAACATCTGAAGTTGTCACAAGTAGCATATACAGAGGACAACTTGTGAGAACATTGAGAAGGTTTCCTAGAGTGTGACCATGTCTTACATAGACCACTAAATGCACCCTCGTTACATATGATAATATAATGGTTGAAGGTGATCAAGTGGAGGTAGACTTAAAATCACTTCGAGGGAAGCACCATGGAGTTTCTTTTGAATAAATGGAAATTTACCTAGATTAGTTTGTATTGGAACGAAACTTACTTGAATAGAGAAGAACAGATAGAAACGATTCATAAGCAACCTTATAGGGAATCGGGGGATAGTTGAGTTTCTTATTTGCATAGTTAATGATAAACTTCTTTTGCTGATGGTGATTGTTAGTGCCAGCACCGAGGTGAATTGGAACAGGAAAAAATATGGATATGATTCTACGGTAATCCGGTGTCTCTAGTAGTAAAAAATTAGTAACATCTGTGTTTTATGGCCTCAACTATACTGCTCCTTCTGCCAGGATCTTTGTAATTAGCATGACTTAATTCCAACTTTCGTGCAATATGCGTTTGTAATCATTGTATATCAAATCGTTATCTACATAATGATAATGGTATTATTTTACAGGTATCTATGCCATTGTTAATCTTGCACGGAAAGAGTGATGTAGTAACTGATCCATCGGTTAGCAAAGCGCTGTATGAGAGGTCAAGTAGTTCGGACAAAAAGCTGTTTCTTTACGAAGATGCTTGTCATGCCTTGCTCGAGGGTGAGTCGGATGAAATGATACTTCGAGTTTTTGGTGACATTATTTCATGGCTGGACCAACATACCAGCCCCTAGCCATTTCTGCAGTGATCCTGTTTTTCTGTTGGTTTTTTTCTCTGTTTAAGTGGGGTAAAAAGGGGAAGAGCTGAAAGCAATTAAGCTAATTTATTTTGTAAGATTTCCATGGTAGAAACACCCTCTTTACATTATTGAAAGACTAAGGGATATGACCCTCCTTATTCCTCTATAGCTTTACTAATTAAGGACTTTTATTGAGTTGTACGTGAAAGAAAAAAACAATTTTTTAACTATTGAGAGGACAGAATCAGCTTTCTTTAATTTCTCAATGCGTTCGACATGATAAAGATATTATTCTCAGGTCTGTTGAAAACATTTGCCTGTGGCTGTGGCAAGTTAAAAACACCTCTACTGCTAATTATAAATTTTCTTTTTCCTACTTAAAAATCTTAGGAGAACAAAGATAATCCGGAGAAAGAATAAAGGATAAGCCTGTCAGAAGTTGGACCAATGGAAAGAAAATCTCATGGTTCTGTAAATCCAGCATGTTTCCTTTCCTTATAATGGTCCACATTTGTTTTATTTATGATGGTTTATTTCTCTGGTAAAAACACAGTCATATAAATATACAATATCAAATCAAATTATCTAACCTTAATTGAGATGGTAATTTACATTATATTACTATATAGCAATCATTTAATGACTAAAATATACTATATGTAGCCGTTATGCATGTGCGCCACCTTGTACAATCCACATACTTTCAATTAATTGAGTTTTGAATAGTGAAAAAAGACAAAAGTGGTAGGACAACTTTCCATCCAATAGGGAGTTGTGTCTTTGTCTGTTTGGATTCGGTGAAATCTCATTCACTTTTCAGTTTTCACTCTGTGAAAAAGTAGATTTCAGTACTTGTCATCATGACCAATTTAGACCCACTTTCTTTCTTTATTCCAACACACACACTGTTTCTTCCAAAAAGATAGTAGTATTGTTCCTTGCTAAAATTACACTTTCCCATTACTGCCATCCTCTTTAATTTGTATATCTACACCGAATGAGGAGGCTGTTATGTTTTAATTCTTGTTGTTTTTGTTCCTCCAAGTTATTGTGCAATTCTCATACCAATCAGCCATGGCCTTAACTTCTACTTGCTTTTGTCTTTCCCAATTCTCACTCAAGGTATGCTCTTCTGCTACTCTATATTTATTAGTTTGTAATATATGTTGTGTCTTGAAAAATTCTTCATTTGTGCAGGTAATTAAATTGGTGTTTATTGTTCTCAATTTTTAAATTGAATTTCCATACTGAAACATACTGTTTACTAGTAATACTTTTTGGTTAGATCTGAATTGTCACATTTGAGAGCAGTTAAAACGCTAGTGAAGATTTCAAGTAGATAGTGAAGGGGCAAATTTATAGTCTAAAATATGGGGCGCGTGAACCCGTGGTCTCTCCATAAAACAAGGTATTTTATGTACATATATTTTCTAAAATAATAGTATAATATTATTATCCATTGGCCCCCATATTACAAGAAGGTTAAATGTTGAGTTATTTATGTAGAGGGCTAGGGATCAATTCTCATTTAATATACTTTTCCTTCTTTCTTTTTTTTTTTTTTTTTTTTTACTGGTGCACCCATGTTCTAGAAATTCTAGATTCGCTTAGTACAGAACAATTAAGCAATTAGAAGAGATTAGATGAACTTTTTCTATCATTTGAAGATGTTTTTGGCTTTAGGAATTAGGGGGTGTTTGGGAAGGAAAGCTTTGAAGAATGAGGTGTTAGTCTTTGGAGGCTTAGCAAATTGAATGTCAATCTGGGACCATTGAATTATGCTATTAGCAACATATCTTCAATAAAATTAATCTATACTTGGTAATTTGAAAAAAAGAAATGAGGTTTTCCTACTCATTTAACACTCTAATGAAATGCCACCCTACTAAACTATTATGGTATTAGAAGTAATCAATCTTTACTACTTACTGTAGATGACCAGCTGGACACCTGCTCTGTCATCACATATCCTATGTTGTTATGTCAGGAGGAACCAGACTCCATCCCCCACGCTTGAAATAATAGACCCTGACCTTTTAAGTTATCGAGTTCGGAAACGAGGAATCAAGCATGGAAATGAATGGAGTTTCCTCGGAGGATCAACAGTAATGCGTCAGCCTAACCTCCAAAATATTTCACAAGGAAGAAGCTGCAGGGTGTCTGCTATGTGTAATCTTTTCTTCCCACTGCTTTGTTAGTATTTATCATTTATCCTTGGTACTCAATTCATGTTTTGCTACCTTTTTTTGGTTCTCTTTGGATAATTATTGGGCATTCGCTATATACAGTCAGGAATCTTAATGTACAGTCATCACATAATGATGCACTTTAGGTAGTTATGACATCTCGATACCAACACATGTGTTAACAGAATTAAACTTGAAACATGGTGAAGAACGTTAACACTTTCAACTAGACAAAGCGGACCTACTTTCATGTAGAAGGAAGTGTGGCAAATGTGTGATAGCTTTTGGTCTGTAGCTTCTCAGTAAGATTGATGGGATGAATTATCATAACCTTTTTCCGCTTAATCTATTATGGATGTCGCAGACGGCATTTCAGGCATGATGAATACAACGCATGTTCTTTTCTTGAAAAGAATACATGTTCTATTCTGTCATTATTTGTAAATTAGTCAACGAATATTAATGCTTCAGATCAGAGGATTTTCTTGCCAATCCAATAGTTAACCTTAGTTAAATAGCTAATCTATTTTTATATGTGAGTTGTTGGGTGGTATATCGAAGAACAAATCATTGATATTCAATCTGAACAAACCTCTCTTTGCAAAGATTTCCGTATCATCTATTTGGACTTTTGGGACAACTGGTGTCTTATTTTTACAGGGTTGCCTAGTTCTCAAGTAGCTAGTAGTGTTTTTACGCTAGGAACAGCAGCCGTTCTTCCATTTTACACCCTCATGGTTGCAGCACCTAAAGCCGAACTTGTAAGTTATCTCAGTTATGTAAAACAACATTCTATTTTTTTCCATTTTCCAGAGAGTAAGCTCTCTGGTTATATTATCAACTTAAGAACCTCTCGTTTATTTCTTTTTTTGGAAGACATATCTCTCTCCCTTTTTCATGCACAAAAGTAGAACTGATGGGGGCATGATTTCAGTGGCATTGATTTATCATCTAATTGTAAGATACTGATTTTGGGCCTTTCCAAGATATTTTGTAAGAGGGCATAACTAAATACTTAATGCAGACCAGAAAATTGATGGAAAGTGCCATACCATATGTTGTGCTCGGACTTCTGTACGCATATCTGTTGTACCTGTCTTGGACACCTGATACAATTCGGCTGATGTTTGCTAGTAAATACTGGCTTCCCGAGGTTTGTTCTTGTGCTTAACATATGATAGTTGTCATCTTGTGCTGATTACGTGATTTGGTTGTTGACATTTCGTTCTGTTCAGCTGTCTGGTATAGCAAAGATGTTCTCCAGTGAGATGACATTAGCATCTGCTTGGATTCACCTACTGGCTGTAGATCTTTTTGCTGCAAGGTCTCTCTCTCTCTCTCTCACACACACACACACGCTTCATTGAATATGTGTTAAGAGTGTCCCAAGTTAGTTGAGGAAATGGGTAGTTGTCTCCTATAACGTATTGTCATGTTGCCTATTAGGCAATCCTCACCTTATGAGTTAGCATTTGGGGTTTTGTTGGAGCCAAGGTCCATCTTTCTTTATATGGTATCATAGAGACTTATACTCATCCGTATTCTTAGTTTACTCAATGTTAGGCTTTTATGTTGTATTATCCATGCTCCAGGTAATTGCGGAATCGACTGTTGTCACCTCATTTTAAAAAAAAATTATTTCCTTGGCCATTTCTCAGTTCATGAGCTAGCTTTTAGGAGTAAGGTGCCTTGTCAAAAACTATTCTAATGCTGCTTTTTATCTGAAACAGGCAGGTTTATCACGATGGTTTGCAAAATGGAATGGAAACGCGTCATTCTGTGTCTCTCTGCTTGCTATTTTGCCCCATTGGAATTGTTATTCATCTCCTCACTAAAGCTGTAGTAAGTAGTGCAGGAAAAACAGTGCCTAGAACTCATTGACAAAGAATTAACAATTTTGAATGTTTTTGGCTAATGCAACTGTGAAGAAAGTATAATTTTCATTCAACAACAAAAGCATGCAAGTTGAAAACTGATATCTGCTTACCTTTATTTTCAGTAAATCTAAATGCTTTAGATGGCGGAATGTCAGGTTTCTTCCATGAATCTTCCTCCTGCCAAAAAAAATCTCTCCTCCTCTCACCCAATGGCTTAAAGTTGTAGACCCCACCCTCCCCGAATGGCTAAATCCCACTTGTGGAATCACACTGAGTATGTTGTTGTATGCCGTTGCCTATAATTGACTTCTAAGTGACATGCAAGGTGAAATTTGTTCTATAATATCCGTAAAAAGTAGCTCTTTGTAGAAAGTTTGTACTCATTTTGGCCGCTGAAGAATCGCTTGGGTTGCTCACTAGCTTGTCTCACAACTAGTTTTTTCTCATTTTTCATTCAAATAATCTAAAGCTGGTGGAGAAGGAAAGAAGAAATCCAAAAAATATGGGAAGAATCATATCCTGTTTGTACAAATATTTTGCTAAGCTAACCCTGTTGGTCATACAAATCAAATCATAACACAAATTCAATGTAGATGGAACCTGGCAACCATCAACCGAAATAGGCACAGGACAATTCTGCTTGTTATATAGATTCCTGGGGTGCTTTCCACACTTCCAGCCACTCGATGTTTGCTTAACATGGAAAGTATCATAAATTGTTTCAGGCCAATTACCACGACACGATAAGGAGCATACCACAAAACACGTTTCTCCTCATTTGCATCACTTGTCACTATAACTGAGTCAAAAATATGATTGCTATTGCACCTGGACAAACAAAAACAATGAAAGTTCAGAAAGAAGCACCAGTATTCTTGTGACCGGGATTTGAATTACGTTACTACTTATTGTGGCCTTGTAATTCTCAAAGAAGCAAAGCTAAAATGCCACCAGAACATCATTCTAATTATAAATTCTGTAGCTTAAGAACACTATTGCTAGTCTAGAAAATTTTCTTTAACTTCATTGACTAAGAATCCAAATCACATTAATTTATCCAAAAGCATATCCTTGTGACCATCTTCCAGAAAGAGACATGGCAATAGCAAAACAAAGGTGAAAAAAAATTAACCAAACTCTTTGAGAAATGGTCGCTCACATCAAGTGGGAAGTGGAGACATTTCCATTTGATCGTCCAAGATACCATTGGAGCCTGAGCGTTGGAAAGAATCTCTCCTAGAACGATCCAAGGATGTGGCTTCATATATGCCTACAAGATTTAGAAGTGAGACCAACTCACTAACCAATAAATGGCTCAGGCAAAGTAAATATCATGCAATAACTTTTTTTTTCTGAAATTTGAGGGAGGATGCGATAATATATGATTTATTCAACGAAACAAATTTATGACCGATAGCGACTATAAAAGCAACAAAAGGTATTGCAGTGGTAGAGCAGGGCGCATTTGGAGCACTTACCCATTCCCTTACCAGTATTATTGCTACTGTTGAATCTTTTTTTACTTTGATTATCCTTACTATTTCTGTCGTCAGAATTTCCTTTTTTCATATTTTCATCGTCGCGCTTGACTCTAGCATTTCTTTTAAACTTGTTCTGAAAAATGATTTTCTTGAACCGAGGGTCTATACCTAAACAGCCATAAACGTAGCGATAAGGTCTGTGTACACCCCACTCTCTCCAGATCCCACTTGTGGGACTGTACTGGGTATATTGTTGTTTTAAGCAAATACATTATCTATAGCATGGCTAAGAGGATATGGACGAGTAAACTGAGGTCTAAGAACTTATTCATGTTCACCAATTCATCATTTGACAGATTCAATTAGCAAAGCAATCGAATATGCAGAAACAGCTGTGCAGGAACAAATTGGAAAAGATGAACCCCATCCTTCCCCACAACAACAACATACCCAGTATAACCTAACCCTAGAAGCAGGATCTAGGGAGGGTAGGACGTACCTAGACCTTACCCTTCCCCAACCCGAAAAAAGAGAAAGGAAAAAAGAAGATTGCATCATACCAATTCCCAAGATGGCGGCACAAACAAGAAAGCCGATTAACGAGAAGTCCATTTTATATACTATCTCCATGACAATGATGCATCCTCCTGCAACCATTAAGTGCCTTGGAGAAGAGAAAACCATATGCAACCTACAAATGGACAATAATGTAGAACTTCCACATGAGACTGTTGACTTGCAGGTCTAGTGAAAAAATCAAAATGAACTGAACGAATATACAGAAGTAGTCAGAACAGCAAAAGCTAACACTTGTGGTGATAGGATCTAACATACCCAAAGACGTAACAAAGACCACAATATATGTTTCTCTTACTTGAGCTCCATCAAAGATGATAAAAGTACTTATCAAGCTGGAAGGGAACTCATTAACTCCACAACAGTTGTTCTTACCTTGCAATGGTCCACGACATAAAAAGTAAAGACGGAAAAATGAAATGCTAGCAGAGAAGAGGGGGAAATGCATGCAAAGTAATAAGTCATGAATCATTCCCAATAATGGGCGTACACCGCCAAGATAAAAGTTATGGAGAAGATCTTTAGACAATCAGGTAAAATCACTAACATTAATTAATAAAGTCAGAAGAGGACCAGACAGTATTTGCAATAGCAATCAGTTAAGAGTTAGTAAATTAAAAATTAAACAAGAATCAGAAAGAGATCACAAAATATCACCTCTCCTCTGCGATGCTATCAATGTAAAATATCAATATCATCCCAAATAAGATGGTGCTTGAAAAAGCCCATGCAGAAAAAGGCAGCCCTACATTGTTAGATCCCTGAATATCT
This sequence comes from Capsicum annuum, assembly GCF_002878395.1. NCBI lineage: Eukaryota > Viridiplantae > Streptophyta > Magnoliopsida > Solanales > Solanaceae > Capsicum > Capsicum annuum. Next base: position 141,730,286 of record NC_061112.1, read on the forward strand.
CCAAACGAAGGAGGAAAGCAGTTTAAAAGAAGAAGAAGAACAAGAAGAAAAAGCAGAGATTCTTAACATAGGCACCAAAAGTATCAAACTGTACTCACTATAATCATGTCCCACATGGCAACAGGAAACAAAAAGCATGTCGCAGATGTAAGGGTTATGGCATGGAGTCGCCTCTTCAGTTGGTTCTGTGTAAATGGGATGGGAAATATTCAACGCCAACTTACTTTTCCTCCTTTAAGTACCAGAAGATAGAAAGTTGAATGGATCAAATAGCTTGATGAGACTACGCAAACCTTAAGTGAGACCCGTCTTGCAATCACCCTCCGAAGTGCTGACAAGATTCCAGCAAGAATAGGAACAAGCATTTCCTTCATTCCAACTAGCTGTTCAGTAGGTGCTTCATCATCAGAGGCATTGCTAAATGGTATTTGTTAGTTAAGTTGGTTGCTTCATAAGATTCATCTAGCGAGAAACAGAGAAAGAAATTGAAGAACAAAATGCTAATGTAGAATGAGTTTGTTAGAGAGAAGAATTCAATATAGAAAGGATATGAAATGGAGAATATGTAGCCATCGCCCATCCTTGTGATAAAAAGTAGAAAGATGCAAGCATTGCAAGGAGTCCACCAACCTGATGACGGGGAAAATAGCAACGAATGACCAACCAAGAAAATGAAGAGTGAAGTAGAAAATTTTCCAACTGCTTTTCTTTCCAATAAGTAAGAGAATACAAATTGCTTAATCCCATTTTCTACCATGAAATAGACTTATAGCTACTAGATCATAACAACAACAACAACATCAACAAACCCAGTGTATTCCCACATAGTGAGGTCTGGGGAGGGTAAGATGTACGCAGTCCATACCTCTACCTCTAAAGAAGTAGAAAGGTTGTTTCCGATAGACCCCCGGCTCGAGACACGGAATACTAAACAAATTCATAGTAAAGCATGGAACAAGATGGCATAATATAAATACGACACCCACAAGTAATAGTAAACAGAGAAAAGTAAACAGACTCGTAATAAAGCATGAAACAAGGTATCATAACAAGAATAATACCCTCACCAAGTAATTCCCTACACTAGCGACCCAAACTGACCGTAGCCTTCTGCCCTAATTCGCGTCTTCCAGATCATCCTATCTAGGGTCATGTCCTCAGTGAGCTGTAACTGCTCCATGTACCGCCTAATCACCTCTCCCCAGTACTTCTTCGGCCTACCCCTACCCCGCCTAAAACCATCCAAAGCTAGCCTCTCACACCTATGAACCGGGGCATCCACGCCCCTCCTCATCACGTGTCCGAACCATCTCAATCGGACTTCCCACATCTTATTCTCCACTGGAGTCACACCAACCTTCTCCCTGATAGTCTCATTCCGAACTCTATCCCCCCTAGTCAGCCCACACATCCAACGCAACATCCACATTTCCGCCACCTTCATCTTTGAATGTGGGAGTTCTTAAAGCTACTAGATCATAAAGAGAAGAAATTAAAGTTTCCTAGTGCGAGTCCAATATGAAAGATATGCTTAAGTTTAAAAGAGACAGATCAACAACAAGCTCATGCTTTCAATAATCGGAGAATTATATCACATGAAAGTATAAGGATTTGTACTAATTCCAAAGCAAATAAATAAATACAGCAGTTGAACAAGAAGTATACCTTTTTCCAAACACGGCCCCCCCTTCCATACAGCACCCCAGATAATACTCCTAGAACAGCACCAGAATACTCACCCAATATGGCCCTGATTGGATAAGAATCTTTAATCGCAAGAAGGTACTAGATAATTAACAGCAAAAAAAAAAAAAATTCAGACGGATGACCCAAGCAGAATCATCATACATTTCATGTATAGAGAGCCACAAGGGCAAGACATAATGATGATATTCTAAAGCATTTGCTTACCAAAATAATCTATCATGTGGTTATGCAAGGTACACAAATAGGATTTTGAGGTATACTCAGTGCCAGAGTTACTGAATAAGAAAAAAGGGACAATGCAAAAACCAAATTCAAGAAAGGAACAAAGTGACAGTAAAATATCACTCAACCTTGAACTTACCGAACAGGACCACAAGATTTAAGGCCCTTTCCCCACAAGATGAAGTAAAGAGCTGTTATACCACCATTTACAACCGAAGGTACCACCTATCAAAAGGAAGATTATCAGCAAAAATGCATAAATGACAATGAAATGACCTTTTATTACCTTTTAGACATTTACTAAAGGAAGAAAATGACAGCTCTACTGCACCTGTGTATTAGAAAGTGCCCTTCCCTTCCAAGGCTTTTGTGCTACTAGAAACCAAATGCATGATGGAAGAAGACAGAAGAACATGAAAAGAACAACTGAAGCCCCTGTCTGAGACAAATAACGGTACATGGAGTAAACTGACCATATTCTCATAAAGTTCCCAACAACATGGATTATCTGCAAGGGGGTTTGCCTACATTAAGACAATTTTATCAGTAATAGCTTCTAAGGTATCACGGAGCAAGACTCACAGTGCAGGAGGCAAAGCTACATATATGACTCAAACTACATTGATAAATCCACGTTTCCACCATGTTCATCAACAATTGATAGCCTTATTCACATAAGAGTGTTGGAAAACTTGCTTCACTAAAATTTAAGAACTCCAAAGCTAATAAAATAACAGGATTATCCATTTGTGCTTCTGACTATTTATGAACTTAGCCAAATTCTTGGGAAGCCACGATGATGAGAACCATGAGGTCTTAGGTTTGAATCTCAACGGAGGCAAAAATACTAGGTGATATCTTCCCATATGTCAAAGTCTTGGTAGCAGATTTACCCCATACCTATGCTGATAGGAGGTAGCAGGTACTCGATGTAATAGTTTGAGTATGTACAATCTGGCCTGGACACTGCCCTCGAAAAAAATCTTGGAAAGCCGTGATTTAGATAAAAATACAGTATGCTCATTATGAAAAAGAAGGTCTCATCTATGAAAGCATATTATTGCTGATGGATCTGCTTGGCCAATTTTACCTCTCCATAAAACCAAATTTCCCACCAGCTTTTAGCAGGATATACTCCAGGATTTTTAACTTATTCTCTAGCTTGTTTAGACTCAATTAGCTGTTGAGAACAATGGCCCTATTTTGGTACGACATAAAGAAAAGAAAACATTTCTTGGTGAAATTATTTTGCTGTGCTTGTTTGCCAAAATTAAATTTTGTGCTTCAGGGAAAAAGTTTCACCAAACAGGAGTTCATATACACCCATAATAGGAGTCATTTCCACTCCACTCTAGATTTCACTTACTACTATCAACATATAACCCTTATCTCTCCTATTTCATGAAAATTATTATTACCAAACAAATATGCATCATCCCAACCCCAACTATCTACCACTACAAAAATTTAACATCTGTATGCCTAACCAAATGCTGGAAAACAAAAAGGAGATAACTCACTAAGATTAAAAAAAATACACTATATTACTCTTGGAGTTTCTTGTCCTCTAAGTTTGGTTATTATTTATTGCTTTTATACTTCTAGTATTGTTTTACATTGTTATGATTCTGCTCAGAATGATTTGTCATGTTATCTATAGTATTTTATTTTGCCGTGAATGTTTCATTTCTGTTATTTCTTTCTCGATACTGATTTGGACTTTTTTTTTTCTCTTGACCTGAGGGTCTATCGGAAACAGCCTAGGGGTAATCTTGGAAAGCCGTGATTTAGATAAAAATACAGTATGCTCATTAAGGTTCATCTCACTTTACCCTCCCCAGACCCCATTTTGGGATTACACTCGGTAAGTTGTTGTTGTAGGGTCAAAATGTGCATGCTTCCAAATCTTTTTTGCCTCCATAAACAAATAAATTGAAACGTAAAAAACAATCGAACGCTTAACCAGTTAATACAATGCATAAATTGAACGTTGATTGAGTACATTCCTTAGGTAAACCCTCGAAACTCCAAAGAGAAATATCCAATTTCTTAGAAATGGGAAAAATTAACATAAGCTCCTAAACTTTAAATCATCTCCAAAGAGATTAATTTTAAACGCCAATTAGTATTAGGAAATGACAAATCAAAGTAAACAGAATGCATTTAATGGGAAAAACAATTACTTCTCGTGTAAATTTTAGAGAAAAATTATAAAATCAAAGTAGAAGATTAACATGCGGATACCTGATGGTAGTAGAGTGAGATGAACCTCGATTTTCAGAAAGTGGCTTCGGAGACATCATTTTTGGGACAATTAATCTGCTTTAAGCTTCAATTAAGCCAGATTTAAAATGAATTTAGTGGAAAATGGGAATTGATAGTTAAGGAAGAATGGAGTGCGAAGTCCATGAAAGGCCATGTTGATCTCGGACAAGCAAGCGACAACCTCCCTCAATCTGCTAACCGGGGCGCCGGGGAGAATTGGGCTGAATGTTGTTGGACTTTGGATAATTGGGTCTGACTAATTGGGCCAACAATTAATGGTCCAGCTCTGATGTGAACTTCGAATTTAGTGGCTTGCCATTTAGGGAGTAATGTTTAAAACATAACCACATCAGTAGTATTTAAAATACAGTAACTGATTCAAGTTTGAACTCTTTGAACTGAACTTTAAGATATTTTTCTGAAATAATTCATGGAAAGTAATGCAATAACAAATTTCTTTGCCTCAGTAATTCATGTTTTCCCAGTGCTACAACTTAAATCAAGTAGCTCAAAGTATGTGAATGTATGAAATTTATAGAAAAATTGCACAATTTTATTTTTCAGTATAAATCACTATGTTATACATCTTTCGTTCGAATTTACTTTTCACATTTTGATTTGATATACCTACTAAGAAAACAATGTCTTTATTATATTACCCATATTAATTGATGTTTAGTCTTAATATGTATTGAAAAAATAATCTGAAAAACAAGTAATTAATTTTAAGGGTAAAATATGAAAAAAAAAATTGTCTTTTCTTGATTTGTCAAAAATAATAAGTAAACATAGAAACTAAATAAAAATGATAGTGATAAGTAAATCAGAAATAAGTGACTTAATTTATTTATTTTTGTTATAAATGAGACGGGAAAAGACAATAGTAAAGTAGCTAAAATTTAAATACATTAAAAAAACGACTGTTATTTTTAAGTAGTACTAGCATCTTGTAATAGCGGCTACTTAATGTTATTTACTTGTGCAAAATTAAGCACCATCTTTTGCAATTTCAAATTTCATTGGGTTTCTCATTAGTATTTACTAATATCTTGTTGTACAGAGTCGTGATTTCAAATTCTATGTTATGTTCTGTTAAAAGTTCATTTCCAGAAATTTGATCAAGAACAAAAAGGTCTGATCACTAACTTGTGAATTATCATCTGTCCTAAGTATTTTTTTTTTCTCAAGATTACTGTTTGAATTAATTACCACTGTGATTATTGATCTAACCTTGTAGACAATCATTTTAAGGTTGAATGAAATTTTAGATATTAGTAATTTTTTTTAATGAAATACATAATTAACCAAAAATAATACTCCTAGTATTTAATTTAGGTAAACAGATAAAAGAAACCAAAGGAAAAAGTTCCCAAAGTGATAAACTGAGAAACAATGGCTACCGCACTCTGTACTTTGATTCTTCCCAAAGTTGTTCAATCCAACCGAGGAATATCAAGAACTCGTGCTGTCCTAACGAGGGATGCCAAAATGAAGGTTCCATATGAAGTGAAGCAGGGACAATCTCGTCTTTTTCACAAGCTTCCCTCTGGTCTAAACATGGAGGTTCTCTTCCAAAAGGGACTTCAACCAGATGAAGAGGAAAAGAGAACATGTACTGAAAACCCACCATTAGTGTTTGTACATGGAAGCTTTCATGCAGCTTGGTGCTGGGCTGAACACTGGCTTCCCTTCTTTTCTCAAAATGGATATGACTGTTATGCTCTCAGCTTGCTTGGCCAGGTACCTACTCCTATGTTTCAACAACTGCAATTATATTTAATAAAAGGATGTAGAGTAGGGTGGAAATCACGATGCTTAGATTTCATCATGGTAATTGAGCTATATTGATGATTTCTGAAATGCATTTGAGTTGAATATGTGAATCAAGACACAGTGAATCAAGAAAGATTATTGTCCTCCGTTTCAATTTGTCTGTCTAGTTTCAACTTGGCACAAAGTCTAAGAAAAGATGTGTGAAATATATACCAAAATGCTCGTTAATCTTGCAGTCTTAAACGTGTCATATGGAAATGTTGGAATGAAATAGTTGTCAAGGATAAAAAGAGACATTCTTTTTGAAATAAACTGAAAAGGATGAATTGGAGGTAGTAACATATTTGCCAGAACCAGATCTGCTTGAGAATAGCTTCATCATGGTATTTTGAAAGCCAGAATATTATGAATATGGAATGTATCTTAAGCGTATGCCTAATTCAATACTGATGATAATGTCTAATCCAATACTGATGATCTAAACGCCGACTGAACTAACTTGCAGTTTGATTGATTGATCCAGCTAATGTTTATCTTAGGAAAAACCTTTTGATATATTTTGTAAGAAGTTTTTCTTAGTACTTCATAAGAAATGGGAAAGCCGTGTATATCTCAGCCAGTTCACATTCACCCGAATGAAATTCTTGCTGACGTTAATGTACTTATTCAATTAGATTCCACTAGTTATTTCGCAAAGATATTTCATTATCATTTAAATGATGAAATAGCAATGCAACACTATCAGGTAACAAAGGTACACAGAGTAATATGTATCTTATCTTTTTGACATTGCCAGGGAGAAACTGATTCACCTGCTGCTGCAGTTGCAGGTACCCTCCAGGTATTTTACATTTCTTTCTGTTAGATTCTTGTTGATTGTCAATTGGAAGGTAGGAAATTGCTAGAGTAATGACTTTAAGCTGACGACATTTCTCATTCAAGTTTCTCTTATTGCATTACGGAAACGGTTTTCGGTGCCCTATAATTCTGTACTTTGCTGCTTTTAGTAGACACATGCAAGTGATATTGCTGACTTCATCGACAAAGAGATCAAGTTTCCACCAGTATTGCTTGGACATTCATTTGGGGGGCTTATTGTTCAGTATTACATTGCAAATACTAGAGAAGCATTAAAAGGTAATCATTGCTAAGGCAAACCACATTTATGGGATTACCCAGTACCTCATAGATTAGTTCCAATGGAAGTTATTCTTGTTATGAACTCAAGTTCTTCTAAAGGAAGGTCAATGCAGGAACTTAAGAAGGGGGAAGTATATGTCTTCGTTCACTTGTAGCTGCGGTTTGACTTTTGAGACATTTTGTGCAGGCCTTGGTTGATCAAGCTGTAGAGTGAACTATTGTATACTCTAAACATTATTTGGTTGATTTATCCAACACTTAATTTTGCCCAAAAGAATAAGATGAAAACAAAGATCTTTTGCTATTTTATCTCTTTTAATCAAGAAACTGGTTTAAGCACAGCAGCACTCGTGGTATTAAAGACATCATATGCCTTTTTATCTTTACTGTTTACTTCAATGGATTGTGTAGCTTTGTGCTGTGCTCCCACCTTGTTGATGCCCTCATCAGTTTATCTCATTTCATTATTTCTTTTGTCGAATTTACCTCATTTTGCTTACATATGAACAAGGGGTAGAATTTATGTGTCCGTTAATGTGTGACATTGTGGACCTAGGTTTTCTAGTCCCTAAAGTATTATTTAAGGTGCTTGCCCCACTTGTACCGTAAAGCACACTAAACTCTTAAGTCATTTCTTCGAAATCTCATACCAGTAGGAGTAAATCCAAAAGTTCCTTAAAGTGGTTGTTTCTACTCATACATTTTCGTCTTTTGGTACTACAGGTTCTGATTCAGAAAAGAAAAGTTTATTCCCCAATCTTTCTGGAGCGGCACTTGTTTGCTCGGTACCCCCTTCGGGTAATAGGTGACTTCCGGTACTGGAAAAGCCTGTCTTCCATACAAAGTTTGTTTTCACTCAATAATTTGTTTCCCTTTTATTTTATGCAGTGGGTTAGTATGGCGATATCTATTCTCCAAGCCTCTTGCTGCTTTCAAGGTTTGTCTATTTAGTTTAAAGAAACCATATCAGACTTACCTCAGCTATGAACTATCAAAGTTGATTGACTTTGCTAGTAGCATTTACAAAGCTATTATATGTACATATTGAAGCAACATTGGCCCCTTCTTCCTCTTACAATTTTTTCTACGTAATATGGATGGTAAAAAGTGGTTATATCCTCATTAAGTGGGTGAAATCTCATTCGTTTTCTTTTTGTACTGTCTGCATCGTTGTTTTTCAAATTGGTGAATTTGATATTTCGAGCAGGTAACTCGGAGCCTGGCAGCCAAAGCTTTTCAAACATCTTTACCTCTTTGTAAAGAAACATTTTTTTCAGAAGCAATGGAGGATCAGCTGGTTGCACGGTCAGTCAAATTAGAACTTAGATGGTTATTGTTATTTTTATGTCAACATTTTGTGCTGGGAAGTTGGTAGATTATCTTTTATGTGTTGGAATAATACCTTGATTGAATCAACTATGTATACAACATTGTCTTACGGCATCATTTGCTCTTTCTGTTCTCCTTTTTAGCTACCAACAGCTAATGACTGAAAGCTCAAGGATGCCTTTGTTTGATCTAAGAAAGCTCAATGCATCTCTTCCTGTCCCTCGACTCGAGGATCCTGCATTTAAAGTATTCATAGTGGGAGCAAAGGATGATTTCATTGTGGTAAGTTCTTGGACAATTTTGAAAAGTATTTGCAACTCTGAGAGCTAAATAGTTCTCGTGTTCCGAAAGTAACATATGGATTGTGATTCTCTCAGGACATAGAAGGACTCGATGAAACAGGAAGATTCTATGGCGTGCCAACCGTCTGTATTGATGGGGTTGCTCATGATATAATGATAGATTGCTCATGGAGGAAGGGTGCACAATCGATCCTATCATGGTTAAACGACTTAAAATAAAGCTGGGACACAAATTTGAACGAAAATTTGTCTCCTGTGTCTGTTAGTGTCCTAATTTTCTTGACTAGTTGAGAATCACTTCTATGGCCTTTGATTCAATCGAGATGTGAACAATTAAGAGGTTTAGAATGGGATTGTATTTGTAATCTTATTGCTTTTGGAGATCTGTAGGATGGATATAGATAAAAGTCAAGAAACTAACAAAACAGAATCAGTATGTTCAGACGTTCAGTAACATGAATATTTTTGTTAGGATATGTTCGAAGCCAGCAACTTTTTAGTTTGGCTTTGATGAGGGTATATCTGATGGTGCATCAAAATCAACCATATCTGATGGTGCTAAATCCTGTACAAAATGTCCCACCATGAAAAAAAGACGCTGACAGGCTTGGGGGATTTTTCACATTTACGGGTTTCTTTTGAACTTTCACTTTAATGAGAATATTGGTAGTAGTATCAAAACTATATCAGCAAGTACTTGTGCACAACCAAAAACTAAGGTTAAAATGGATATGAGAAATACGATGGAATTTGGATACTAACAAGTCATTACGCAACCACTAGTCCTAGTTCACATACTTGAGTACAATTCATTTTCTTGCGTTTGCAATATTAGACAATAGACGAGACAAAGTACAACAAAATTTCCACTCTTCCAATGATGTTTATTACTTACAAAACTACACTAATAGAAGCATGCTAATAATACGAGATGGAACAGCCCCTGGAACACAAATTCACTGTTTTATTAGTAAGCATAAGGGGCTACAAGCTTACAACTATCATTCCTCAAAAAATCTGCTGTTTACTCCTGCTCTATACAAGTGTAAACCAGAGGAAGTTGCGATGGTAATATTGGTATTTGCAGGCGCAAATAGAACATCGCCTTCCGCAACAATCACTTCTGCTGATGTGGTCATTGTTCCCTCTCCTCCCATGACCACAAATATGGAAGGACCGGGAGCAGAAGGAAAGGCAACAGTTGAATGCGGGGGGAGAATGCAACGATCCACCTCAAATTCATCAAAAGGAGGAAGGTATCTCGTTGTGTACGGATTTATTGTCGTACCGTACAGAATTTCAGGGTTACCCTGTAACAGAAAACATTGATTCAGACCAGAGATAGGGAATTCCATAAGCTTGCATGTTAGGTAATCTCGCCAGATATTTACCTCCTAGGTGTACTGGGTGGTACGCTAGCTGTTGCTAACCAATTTCTATTAGTGTTGTTAGTTTAACTTCTTTGACTCAATCAAGATTTGAACATGAATATTGTGCTATATTGTTATAGTTTGGGCTCTTATAGTATGCTCTATCTGAAGGATATTCACCATCAGATGAACTTCAGTTTCCACTATACCTGAAGTGGTAATTAAACATGGAGAATGAAAGACACTTCTAATAGACTCTGATGGTGTACCTGTTTATAAGTGAGCATTGAACACAGTGTCCTAACATCCCGGTGCTTGGGAGTAAGGCCAGCGCGTACCACATTGTCTGAGGTTGCCATACATTCGATACACTCGCCATATACATATGCATGGGGTTCATTTGCCCCCAAATATAAAGCTTCACCAGGATTAAGCTTCACGTAATTAAACAAGAATGCGGCTAAAACACCAACATCAGCGGGATACTGCTTCTCAAGTCCTAGGATCAGCTGTTCCTTGTCAGTCAGCTCCCTTACCTAAAACATCAAAGTGTAAGCAACTGAAACAAAAGACACTAAATGATCTCTTTCCATCTATAAGCCTCAGTGACCAAAGTTACCCAATGGGTGGCAGCAAGTACCCATTGGAACACACAAGTGTGCAAAAGTTGGTCCAAACACCATCGTTATCCAAAACAAATGTAATCAGGGGGCACATTAAGATAGTGTCTTTAAATTGGGAGATGGGTAGAGAGGTGTAATAAGACACAAACAATTAACTAAGACAATGAAGAGGATAAGTTTCCAGAATCATACTGCCACTGTGCCACATAAATGAGTCACTACCATGAAGAAGCACATAGAGAGATTAAATTGCAAGATAAGGGAAAGTCTTGAACTTTCATTTAATCATGGTGGAAAAAACAACTTTCATATAATCACGGAACACTAAGGATTTACCTTGTTTTTTATGTTCAGACGACTAATCAGCTTAGCAAGAACTTCCTTGATCACATCCTTGCTAGCTGACATCATCTCCGTAAATAGTTTTCTGAGCACTAATTTAACTTTCTCCTCTCCATCATCATCGTTCAAGTACCATACTCGCTCTGCAAGCGCACTACCAACCACTTCAACAATCTCAGGTACAGTCTGAACAATCACTTTAAGCTCCTGAAAAAAAAATCATCACATCCATTCATCTCAAGCCAAAAAGCAAGTTTTTTGCTTGCGAGAACCAACCACATGGTGAAGTATCAAGTACACCAGTGGCCAGCCCCCATTTCTGGATATTTATAGACTTGCTCCCACCAAAATTTGCAATACGGATAATATAACAGATTGAGAAAAATGAAACATATGCATGTTAGTTAATATACACATGTTCTAACTAGAGCAATCAGTAATTGGTCTTTTATTTATGGAGGACAAAGAAGCTAACTGGGACCTTTTTCCATTACTTTATTCCAGCAGTTGGAAACAAAAGATCCAGTTAATTATTAATCATACAGGACAGCAAAACAAACTTTCAATATTTAAAAATTTCACATCATTTTTCATAATTACGTCAGAGAGCTCTAAAGTCAGCTTAGAGTCCCCACCATGCTCTTAGAATGAATATTTTCCCAATAAGCTGGAGCCTGATAAATACTCAGATTCAAACATGAGAAGCTAGTCTCAACCATGTTGAGAGTTGCTTTAGGAATGCACGTCTTTTTTGTTTTTTTTTTCTCTCCAGTTTTTTTACGTACAATCCTAGTTAAATTAGGAGTCCTATCTTTGGTAGGAAACTAATTAATTATTTTAATTTTGGTAGAAATAGGTTGTTTCTTTGTCCTATTTTTAGTTGTAATAGCAACTATTTAAGTTGCTAAGTTGATGATCAATCATAGACGGCTTTTACAAGAAAATAATCAATCTCTCTGCATATTCTCTTCTACAAACTCCATCTCTGTTTAGTCGGCTAGCTTTTGAATTGAATTCCTGCGTTATTTCTCTTATACGGTTTTAAACCAACAATTGGTATTGGAGCTTTAATCTTAAGGGACCTGTGAGTGTGTGCATCAATCTGATCCAGTGGGTACCATGAACGGAGAAGCAAATTTTTCTTCAATGGCACCACCAACTTTCGATAGAGAAAGTTATCAAATCTGGGCAATTAGAATGCGGATATATTATAAGCTTTGGATCTATGGGAAGTTGTTGAAGATGAATACGAGATAGCTCCCTTGCCGGACAATCCCACGGTGGCGCAGATTAGAACTCACAGGGAGAGGAAGGCAATGGCATGCTTATTTACTGCAGTTTCATCTAATATCTTCACTCCTATCATGTCTCTCGAATCAGTGAAAGAGGTATGGGATTATCTCAAGACTGAGTATGAAGGAGATGAAAGGATTCGAGGGATGCAAGTGTTGAATATGGTACGTGAGTTTGAGTTGCAAAGGATAAAAGAAAGTGAAACCATAAAGGAGTACTCTGACAGACTTCTCAATTTAGCAAATCGCATCACATTGTTGGGTTCCACTTTCAATGATTCAAGGATCGTTGAGAAAATCCTAGTAACGGCACCTGAAAGATTTGAGGCTACCATAACAACCTTAGAAAATACTAAGCACTTGTCCAAGATCACACTTGCAGAGCTCTTAAGCGCTTTCAAGCGCAAGAGCAACAGCGTGTTATGAGACAAGAAGGAGCTGTCGAAGGTGCCTTACCAGCCAAGCATCACGATGATGGACGTTCTAAGAAGAAGAATAAGAAGCACCAACCAACTGATGGAGAAGGTGCAACCCACAGCAACAAAAACAAAACAAGTGGTTTCAAAGGAAACTACCCTCCTTGTAAGCATTGCGGCAAGCTCGGACATGCACCTTTCAAGTGTTGAAAGAGGCCTGATGCTAAGTGCACTAAGTGCAATCAGCTTGGGCATGAAGCGATCATCTGTAAGAACAAAACTCAGCAGCAAGAGGCAGAGGCTCGAGTTGTTAATGAACAGGAAGAAGATCAACTTTTTGTCGCATCGTGTTTTACAAGCAGCGTCTCAAGCAAGTCCTGGCTAATTGATAGCAGTTGTACAAATCATATGACTCATGATGAGGATATTTTCAAATATTTAGACAAGTCCGAAATCTCTAAAGTCAGAATCGGTAATGGTGATTATCTTTCTGCCAAAGGAAAAGGAACAATAGCTATTGAAAGCCGCTCAAGTACAAAGTTAATTTCAGATGTACTTTTTGTTCCAGACCTTGATCAAAATTGTTGAGCGTAGGACAACTTTTGGAGAATGGTTTTAAGCTTAATTTTGGGGACAAGAAATGTGATATTTGATCCAAAGGGTCAAGACATCTGCCAAGTTAAGATGAGAGGAAAAAGCTTTTCGTTTAATCTAATGGAGAAAAAGTCGGCTGCCTATCCGAGCCAAGAGATGACAGCAAATGTATGGCATAAGAGACTCGGCCATTGTCATCACAAGGCACTCTTGCACATAGTGAAAAAAAAAATGGTTCTAGGACTACCATCCATGGAGGACAAACACACAAGCTGCAACACATATCAATTTGGAAAGCAAAGCAGGATGCCTTTTGCCTAGGTAACCTGAAGAGCATCGAGAAAGCTTCAGTTAGTCCATACTGATTTGTGTGAACCACATAAAACTGCCTCTCATAACGGAAGTAAATATTTTATAGCATTTATTGATGATATGACAGGAATGTATTGGATTTATTTTCTCAGGTTCAAATCTGAAGTACCTGAAGTGTTATGGAAATTCAAAGCTTTGGTAGAAAATCAAAGTGGTTGCAGGATGCAAACGCTTAGACCAGATAATGGTACTGAGTACACATCTGATCGATTTGAAAAGTTATGCGAAAATGCAGGTATTGAGCATCAACTCACTGACCCATATACTCCGCAACAGAATGGAGTCGGTGAAAGGAAGAATAGGACGATAATGGAGATGTCGAGGTGTTTGTTATATGAGAAAGGCCTACCAAAATATTTATGGGCAGAAGCAGCTAACACTGCTGTTTTTTTGCTAAACAGATTGCCTACCAAAGAAGTTGACGGCAAGACACCTTTCGAGGCGTGATACGGCTATAAGCCGTCCTTAAAAAACTTAAAAATCTTCGGTTGTTTGTGTTTCTCGCATATTCCGCAGGTTAAGAGGGACAAGTTAGACAAGAAAGCTGAACCTGGAGTCTTTAATGGTTACAGTATAATCTCTAAAGCTTACAGAATTTTTCAGCCTCATACGGGAAAAGCTGAACCTGGAGTCTTTAATGGTTACAGTATAACCTCTAAAGCTTACAGAATTTTTCAGCCTCATACGGGAAAAATTATGGTAAGTAGAGATGTATTTTTATGGAGAATGAGCAATGGGACTGGGAAAAAGCTAACTAGAAGCAGATCACAAGCAATCTACCAAATTTTGATGAAAACATTGACGATCAACCTGTGAGAGGAACAAGGTTGCTCTCTGTGGCCATTTTAGAGCCTTCTGGATTTGAAGAGGTTGTTTTAGATCCAAAGTGGAAAGCCGCAATGGAGGATGAGCTTGCAATGATTGAGAAGAACAAGACCTGGCAGCTTGTGGAAAAGCCTCAAGATAGAAAGATCATCGGTGTGAAGTGGGTTTACCGCACAAAATTGAATGTTGATGGTTCTGTTAACAAGCTCAAGGCAAGACGCGTAGTTAAGGGGTATGCACAGATTTTGGCCGAGGGGGGGGTAGTGGGGGGCGCGTGGATAGCGACGGTAGGCTGAGGGTTGGGTCTTGGAATATAGGGACCCTTCAGGGGAAGTCCATAGAGCTGGTGAAGATTCTTAGGAAGAGAAGGATCAACCTTGCGTGTGTCCAAGCGACCAAGTGGGTAGGGTCTAAGGCTAGGGATGTGGACGGTTACAAGCTGTGGTACTCTGGGAGCGACAGGCGTAGGAATGGAGTTGGCATCTTGGTAGATGAAGAGCTTAGAGGTCAGGTAGTGGAGGTGAAAGGGATCAACGATAGGTTGATGACTATTAAGTTGGTCATTCGGGGGTTTACCCTGAACGTGTGTAGTGCCTATGCGCCGCATGTGGGATCGGAGGGGGAGGAGAAGATGCGGTTCTGGGAGGCTTTGGAGGAGGTGGTGAGAGGCGTGCCCAGTTCGGAGAAGATTGTTGTAGCAGGGGATTTCAACGGGCACATCGGGGCGCTACCGGGAGGCTTTGGGGATGTGCATGGTGGTTTTGGTTTTGGGGAGAGAAATGAAGAGGGTGCAACTCTATTGGAGTTTGCGAGGGCGTTTGGGCTGGTGGTGGTGAACTCGGGCTTCCCGAAGAAGGACGAGCACCTGATCACTTTTCGGAGCGCGATAGCCAGGACCCAGATTGACTTTTTGTTGCTTAGGAAAGGGGATAGGGCGTTGTGTAAAGACTGTAAAGTCATCCCGAGTGAGAATCTTTCGACCCAATATAGGCTCTTGGTTATGGATTTGGGTATAAAGAAGAATAGAAAGAGGAGGAGTAAGGAGTGTAGACCGAGAATTAAGTGGGGCGGCTTGACGCCAGTGAATGCGTGGGAGATAGGGGAGAGGTTGGCGGGAATGGGGGTGTGGGAGTGTAGGGGGGACGTGGATAATATGTGGGACAGGGCGGCAACGTGCATCAGGGAGAATGCAAGGGAGGTGTTGGGTGTTTCTAGGGGCCGGGCCGGACATCATCGGGGGGATTGGTGGTGGAATGAAGGGGTGGGGAAGAAAGTGGAGACCAAGAAAGAGGCGTATGCTAAGTTGGTGGAAAGCAAGGACGAAGAAGAGAAGCGGGTAAACAGGAAAGAGTACAAGCTAGCGAGGAAGGAGGCGAAGTCAGCGGTCACGGCAGCTAAGACGGCCGCTTTTGAGAGCTTGTATGCAGGGTTACAGGGGAAAGGAGGGGAGAAAAAGTTGTTCCGACTCGCTAAGGCTAGGGAGAGGAAGGGTCGTGACCTCGATCAGGTGGTGCATTAAGGGGGAGGACGGTAGAGTGTTGGTGGAGGACGGTCACATAAAGAAGAGATGGCAGTCGTACTTTCATAGGCTCTTGAATGACGAGGGGGACAGAGCTATTGTGTTAGGGGAACTGGAGCACTCAGGGGAGTGTCGGGATTTTAGCTATTGTAGACGTTTTAAGGTAGACGAGGTTAGACAGGCAGTCCGCAGGATGCGAAGGGGTAGGGCGACGGGGCCGGATGAGATACCGGTGGAGTTTTGGAAGTTCGTTGGAGAGGCTGGTGTAAGGTGGTTGACTGCATTGTTCAATGAAATTTTCAGGACGGCAAAGATGCCCGAGGCGTGGAGGTGGAGTACCATGATCCCCCTCTATAAGAATAAGGGGGACATTCAGTGTTGCAATAACTATAGGGGGATTAAGATACTGAGTCACTCTATGAAGATATGGGAGAGAGTGGTCGAGGTGAGGCTGAGACGGATAGTGTCTATTTCGGAAAACCAGTTCGGATTTATGCCCGGCCGCTCGACGACGGAGGCAATTCACCTGGTACGGAGGTTGGTGGAGCAGTATAGGGAGAGGAAGAAGGATCTGCACATGGTGTTCATCGACCTGGAAAAGGCGTACGACAAAGTCCCCAGGGAAGTGCTTTGGAGATGCTTGGAGGTGAGTGGAGTACCGCAGGCATATATCAGAGTAATTAAGGATATGTATGAGGGAGCGAAAACCCAGGTGAGGACGGCGGGAGGAGACTCAGAGCATTTCACTGTCCTGACAGGATTGCATCAGGGATCTACTCTTAGTCCCTTTTTGTTTGCGTTAGTAATGGATGTGTTGACGCGGCGTATCCAAGGGGAGGTGCCGTGGTGTATGCTTTTTGCAGACGATGTAGTCCTGATAGATGAGACTCGAGGGGGTGTGAATGACAAATTAGAGTTGTGGAGGCAAACTCTGGAGTCTAAAGGGTTCAGGGTGAGCAGAACCAAGACAGAGTATGTGGAATGTAAGTTTAAAGACGTGAGGCGGGAGAATGAGGTAGGAGTGACGCTAGAAGCACAGGAGGTAGGGAAGAGGGATAAGTTCAAGTATCTCGGGTCCGTGATCCAGAGTAACGGTGAGATTGACGAGGATGTCTCGCACCGTATTGGAGCGGGATGGATGAAGTGGAAACTCGCATCGGGGGTGCTGTGTGATAAGAAGGTGCCGCCCAAGCTTAAAGGCAAATTCTATAGGGTGGTAGTCCGTCCGGCCTTGCTGTATGGAGCGGAGTGTTGGCCAGTTAAGAACTCCCACATCCAAAAAATGAAGGTGGCAGAAATGCGGATGTTGCGCTGGATGTGTGGACTGACCCGAGGGGATAGAGTTCGGAATGAGACTATCCGGGAGAAGGTTGGTGTGACTTCAGTGGAGTGTAAGATGCGGGAAGCACGATTGAGATGGTTCGGACACGTGAAGAGGAGGGGCATGGATGCCCCGGTCCGTAGGTGTGAGAGGCTAGCGTTGGATGGTTTTAGACGGGGAAGGGGTAGACCGAAGAAGTACTGGGGTGAGGTGATTAGGCGGGACATGGAACAGTTACAGCTCACCGAGGACATGACCCTAGATAGGAAGGTCTGGAAGATGCGAATTACGGCAGAGGATTAGGGCCAGTTCGGGTCGCTAGTGTAGGGAACTAATTGGTGGGGGTGTATTCCTGTTATGATTCCGTATTCAGTGTTTCGTGTTCCGTGTTCCATGTTTATTACGAATCTGTGTGCTTTCCTCTGCTTTATATTCCTGCATTCCTGCTTTACTCTGTTTTATATTCCTTATGGGTGCCGTATCTATGTTATGTCATCTGCTTCTGTGCTGTACTATGTGTTTGTGTGATATCTCGTGACTTGAGCCGGGGGTCTTTCGGAAACAGTCTTTCTACTTCATCAGAGGTAGAGGTATGGACTGCGTACATCTTACCCCCCCCAGACCCCACTAAGTGGGAATACACTGGGTTTGTTGTTGTTGTTGATTATTCTGACACGTTTGCTCCAGTTGCTAGGCTCAACACAATCAGGTTGCTTCTTACTATTGCTGCACGACGTGGCTGGAAAGTGCACCAGATGGATGTCAAATCCACATTTCTTAATAGAGTTCTTGAAGAAGAAATCTATATCGAGCAACCTGAAGGTTTTGTTGTAGATGGAAAAGGAGAGAGAGTCTACCGACTACATAAAGCTCTTTATAGCCTAAAAGAGGCACCAAGAGCTTGGTATAGTTGAATAGATGATTATTTGCTTAGCCTCGATTTTGAGAAAAGTGTTTCAGAATTCACACTTTATGTTAAATGCAATAACAGTGGGATTCTTGTTGTTTCTCTTTATGTCGATGACCTTTTGATTACAGGAAGCAGTGCAAAGCTCAGGCTATGATGCAAGCTTTTGAAATGTTTGATCTTGGTCTGATGACTTATTTCCTTGGAATGGAGATTACACAGGAAAAAGATGAGTTTTTCATTTGCCAGAAGAAGTACGCGAAGGAAATTCTCAAAAAATTCAAAATGAAAAATTGCAAAGAGATGAATACTCCCATGAACCAAAAAGAGAAACTAAGCAAAGATGATGGAGCCGAAAAGGTGGAGGAAACATACTTCAGAAGTTTCATTGGGTGTTTAATGTATCTTACAGCAACAAGACCCAATATGTTATATGTTGTATGGTGTAAGTATTCTGTCAAGGTTCATCCATTGTCAGAGTAAAGTACTTCTGAAGGCAGCCAAAAGAATTGTGCGATACATCAAAGGAACTATCACCTATGGAGTCATGTTTCGAAGGAGTCAATCTGTGAAGCTTTTTGGGTACTCTGATAGTGATTGTGGAGGTTCCAAGGATGACTCGAAGAGTACTCCAGGGCACTGTTTTAGTCTTGGTTCTGGGATTTTTTCATGGAGTTGTAAGAAACAGGACATTGCCGCTCAATCTACTGCCGAAGCTGAGTTTGTGGCAGCTACAGCAGCGATAAATCAAGCATTGTGGCTGAAGAAAATTCTGATTGATCTGCATATGGACACAACAGGAAGCATTAAAGTGCTCGTGGACAACCAAGCAGCAATAGCTATTTCTCACAATCCTGTGTTTCATGGAAAATCTAAGCACTTCAAAATCAAGTTTTTCTTCCTGAGAGAAGTTCAAAAAGATGGAGATGTGATTCTTGTCTACTGCAAGACGGAAGAACAATGGGCTGATATATTCACTAAGCCTTTACTGGTCAGCAAATTCGAGCTTCTCAGACAGAAAATTAGAGTTTGCATTTCATAAAGCAAGGAGGAGTGTTGAGAGTTGCTTTAAGAATGCACGTCTTTATTTTTTTTCTCTCCTGTTTTTTACATACAATCCTAGTTAAATTAGGAGTCCTATCTTTGAGGCACTAGAGCTGTAGTTATAGGTCCTATCTTTGATGATCAATCATAGACGGCTTTTACAAGAAAATAATCAATCTCACTGCATATTCTCTTCTACAAACTCCATCTTTGTTTAGTCGGATAGCTTTTGAATCGAATTCCTGCGTTATTTCTCTTTAACGGTTTTAAACCAACAAACCAAGTGATCTTCTAGGATCTATAACTACAGCTCTAGTGCCTCAAGATTGCACCACCAATTACTACATAGATTCAGTAAAACAAGTTGCTTAGCTCTATGGGAATTTTTTGCAAGGAATTGAATTAAAAACAAGAACAACTTGTGAAGTACCTCAAGACTTGTGAAGCCACACAAGGCCTCAAATTTGGTCAAAGCCAAAGCCATCTCAGGTTTGTGGTTATCATCCTTGTATACTAGTGGCTGCTCCTTATGCAGAAGAATTGCAAGATCCTTGTCCGGATGAGCTTGTATAGACAAAGCTTTCTCAACAGAGAGTACCTATAACACAAAACCTTGAATTGATCAATAGTTAAGGGGGAAAACACCCGGTTCCTTATCTAGTCCAAATATCAACAAGGACGACAACAACATACTTAGTATAATCCCACAAAGTAGCTATAGACCCTCGGCTCAAGTTAAAAAAAAAAAAACAGTTCAATGCAGTTCAGAAAAACAATCTAGTCAAAATCAAAATTTGCCGACAACACAGTACTTATTTAACACTAGTGCACTGACATCACAATAAAAATGAAAACTTTGAGCAAATTAACAAGCAGTGAAGTGAAGAAACCACCTTAAAGAGAAAGGGGAGTTGGGTACCCCACTTGGTAAGAACAGTTTCACCAAGAACACTAGGGTTCTTTTCAATCCACTCCTTCAAAGTACACCTGTCTCTAACTCCCTCGCCATCAGCATAACCATTCTCAGTTCTTCCTCCTCCTTCCACCACGTACGACGGTCCAGACTCGTGGGTCCCCATCCAAAACTCAGCATACGGCTGATTCTCATCAATATTTCCACCAGAATTAAGGCTATAGAGACGTGCAACACAAGATTGTTTAGCGGGACAACCCCAATCGTAATTCTTGACAGAACCAAGTAACTTGAGTAACCCCTTAAAACTGTCTTGCATAGTTGTAATTGAGAGAGCATCAGCCTCCATGGAAAGAGAAAGAAAGAAGTAGAAATATGTAAATAAAGGAAGAAGAAAAAGAGAATGTATGGAATTGAATGCTGCTGCTACTACTTTCCATTCGAGGAGGCTTTTTGAAGGCGGACCGGGGGGGGGGGGGGGGGGGTGGACAAAACAAGTGACGATGATGACAGTGAGTGAATGAAGGAAGTTGAGATTATCGAAGAATTGGTGTCACTCTCGTATGCATTTGTATGTAAGAAATATAGAATACAAAAAAGGAGAAATTTCCATTCATGGGTCGGTGAAGATCGATCCTCCTCCTTAAGTCATCATGTGGTCAGCACTTTTCTTTTTTCCCACTCTGCTTTATTTTAATTTGCCAAAACCCATAAGCAGTCCTCTTTAAACGCGTCATTTTAAATAGATATTGTTTCATTTTGACATCTTAAGTAGCCATAAAATATATACTTGTGATATTTTTTGCTGAGTTGGTCAGATGTGTGTATGGCACCTCTGTGAAGGCGTGTGAAAATCATTTTTTTCTGATGTAGTGCCCAATTTAGCCTACCAACAATATATTAACTCATTTTCATTAATTTATACCTTTTTTCTTATGTTTACCCATTATTTTTGTCAATTTTAAGATTATTTAATGATGAAAATTATTAGAAAAGATTTAAAATTAGATACATATTTAGGAGTTTGTCTTGCAAAAAATAATATATTAACTCAACGCCCATTAATCTATACTTCTTTCACATTTTTATCCGTTATTTTTATCAATCTTAATTTATTTAACGGTAAGAATTATTGAGAGAAATTTATATACGCATTTAAAGGTTCGTGAAAATTAAATAATAAGCACCTTTTTTTTAATCATTAAGGGTAAAATCAATGAAGAAAAATAAAAAAATAAGCAATATCAATGAAGAAAAACTAAAAATCAAACAAAATAGATGAAAAAAATTTTAAAAATAAAGCTAAATCAGTGAAGAAAAATTGAATTTAAACAAAATCAATAAAAAAAATTAAAATCGAAGAATAAAAAATAAGGAAAAACAGTGAAGAAAAATTAAAAATCGAAGCAAAATTGATGAAAGAAATTTAAAAATAAAGCTAAATTCAAGAAGAAAAATTAAAATCAAACAAAATCAATTAAAAAAACTAAAAATTGAAGCAAAATTGATGAAGCAAATCTGAAAAAAAAAAATGAAATTAAATTCATGAAGAAAATCTAAAAATCAACTAAAATCAGTGAAGAAAAATTAAAACTCGAAGCAAAATCGATGAAAAAATTAAAAATGACATGGGTACAGGGGTGGGGAAGGAGTGTGGGATCTTTGAAGAAGATAAAGAGGGGAAGAAGAGTGGCGAGGTGAGTGGGTGCTTGAAGAAAATATTAGCGGGGTGAGTGGGGTGGGGGTGAAGGGGGGGGGGGGGTTAAGAAAAAAGGGGGGGGGGTGGCGGGTGGGTGGGTGGACTGGTGGGGTGGGTGGGGTAGGGGTGGGGCTATTTTTTATTTATTTATTAAAGGCAAAATCCATCGCCAGGCCCCTTAAGTACGCGTCATCTTTCACTTAGGCATCTCAAGCGGACATTGATTCATTTTGGCACCTCAAGCGGCCTTCAAAAATGATACGTGTCCATATTTTATTCGGCATTTTCCACCTCAGTGGCGCGTGTAACTCACGCACTAAAATTATTTTGTTGATTCAGCAAAACGTGTCAAAGTGACACACTTGATGGCTGCTTGATGTGCCAAAATGGAACAATTTCCACTTGAGATGTCTAAATAAAAAATGGTGCGTACTTAAAGCGGTTGCGTATAGATTTTGCCTTTTAAGTTATTTATACGTAATACTCTTTTTCTATTTTTAACTTCTTAAGCTTCATCACTATTTAATTCATACAGTTTTAAATAATATTATTAAATAATATTTAAATGAAAGTTTGAGTAAAAGTTTAACATATATTTCTATATAGTATTTTAAAAATATACTTTACTTTTTTAAAAAATATAATTTATATTTATAAATTTTAAAAATTATTAAACTAATCATAAGTTTATATTTTTAAAAATAAAAAATATATCTAATATTTTCTTAGAAGACAGAAGAAAATCAAATATACTAAATTTTTTTTGTATAAGTTGTATTGTTTTATACACGCACGTGTTGCATAAAGCAGCCACAATACTAATATAACATCCACCTATATATACGTACAAAAATATAGTTGTATTATTATTTACGTACACATATTAGTTGAGATCAATAAATAATGAATATTTTTTTTAATATTTAAAAATTTAAATTATTTATTAAAAAGGTTTATCAAATATTGAATTGTATGATCAAATATTATTTGTCAAGTTTTTTCTCAAGTTTTACTTGGGAAAATTTATGGTTAAACAGGTCCTAAGCTTGAAGGATGGTTAATACTTATTTCATTGAAGAAAATTTAGAAAAAAAAATTATGATATTAAATTAAAAATATGTTAAATGTATCGAAAATACTATTTATTTTTATAAGAGAAAAGACATTTTGTCCTCCAAACTCACTTTAACACTTAAACTTAACTTTCGTTTATTTATCTCCCTTAACAACTTTCAAGTGAATTAAATTCACCCCTATAGCTGACGTGGCCAAAAAATAAAACGAGTGAATTTTTATTTATTTTTTAAAAGGACCACTTTATTGCTATTATATATATATATATATATGTATGTATGTATGTATGTATGTATATAATTAAAAGAAGATCAAGAAAGGGCATGTTTTCTTCATGAAGACATTTTCATCTTCTTCATCATTCCCCTTCCTCATCTACACCCCCAACACTTAATTTCTTCATACCTTCATTCCGTTTCTTCGTAATCCTCTTCCTATCAAGTCCTAATTGATTCAAAATTTCATTTTTCGACAATAAAAAAGGCTTCAAAATTGATGAACAGGTTTGGTTCTTGGCCAAGAATTTCATGTCATGCGAATATCATCTATGTCATCTATGAATTTGGGATTGTTTATGCCATTTCTGTAGACATTTTGAGTAGAAGATTGAAAATTTGGGAGTTTGGGGATTTTGGGTTTTGGTTAATGTGAAAGAATTTGAATTTGAGATTTTGTGTATTGATGTGGTTTTGTGATCATGTATTTGTATATAGTCTATTGTTGAATTTGCTCAAGTTAATTCAAATTAATTTTTCATTTGATAAAGAAAACAAATTTCTTGAAATGCTTGCAACATGGTTCACCGAAATAGTGAATTTTTGTGATGGACGGAGTATTTCGAATGTTGTTTCTGATGTTTACGGGTGAAATCAAGGGATGTGGGGGTCAATTTTGCGTCAATGAACAAAATAAAGATTATTGTTATTGTTCTTGTTCATCAATTTTTTTTACAAAAATTCAATCTTTTTAGTGTTTCTTGAATTGGGTTGTACTTAAATTTACATAATTTATACATTTTAATTTTAATACATATTTTACCTTTTTTCAAGGATCTTTATGAAATTCTTTAGTGTAATTTTGGTGGTGGTAGCCATCGTGGTGGTGACAGCGGTGGTGGTTGCCAGAGGTGCTGAGTTTGGAGGATTGATGGGAAAGTGAAAGTGGAGGAAGTTAGAGCTAGGTCCGTTCATGCCCCTCCTTCAATTTCTTGTTCATGATTTTTCCTTCTATTTGTATATAATCTGCAGGTTTGAAGAGGATGAAAAGGGGGAGGGTGTTGTAATTTTTTATTTAAAATATTTTCTATATATATATATAAAAATATTTATATATATATATATAAAATATTTTTTATATATATAAAAAATATTTATATTTATATATATATTTATTTTTATTTTATATATATTTAAAAAATATTTTGCTTACGTGGTATTGACGTGGCACTGACGTGTGGGCGAGTGTAAGTTGTAACACACTCTCCGGTGTGAGAGTGGTATTCAATTTTGAAGGGTGAAATCAATAAATTTTAAAGATGTTAAGGGGGTAAATAAACAGAAGGTTAGTTTAAATGATAAAGAGAGTTTGGAGGACAAGTTCGAGGAAAAAAAATGTCATTTCTCTTTTTATAATCTTAAATATATTATATAGAAAATTGAAATTAAAACATAACATCCATTCATGTTTAAACATACTATTATTTTTGAATCGATGAGTAGTATTTCCTTTCTTAGTTAGCTGTCCAAATACAGAGGAAACATCACACGGCATCCATGATTTCGTTTGATTTGTGGGGAGTTTTACGTTTGGTTATTTTCTTTTACTTATTTTTTGAATACAATATTAAGTTGGTATTTGTTCATGAGAATTTTAAATATAATTTAGAGTTATATTTACATTATATTTGAAAAAATGAAAGTAAAACTTATTTTCACTTATTCTTACTCTTATTTTTCTAAAATTCAAAAACAACTTCAATTTATATCCATAATCAAACACAATTTTAATTTCAATTTTAACTTCAAAAAATTTTAATTTTCATGATAAAACACCTACTAAATAAGATAAGATTAGTATACGTTTTGTTCATACAACAGTTCGTTTTATATTACTCATAGTGCTTTGCTTAACTATATCTAAGGGAAACAAACGTTGGGTTAGCAATGATTTTTGCAGCTTAAATATCACGTGACGTCAAATGTTTGTGGAGTGAGTATGTAGACATAGAAGAATGTGCCTTCTTGAGATGTGAGATGCTAAAATATGCTTATGCTAAAGGTGAGAAAAATGATAAGGAAATATGGTTGGCAAAGTATTGGCATTTAAGCATCAATGGACAGATGCCATACACAAAATCCTCACAGTTAGCAAGCAGTGTGCATCTAATGCTCCACGTCGATGGATAGTAGGAATTTGGTTTCAAGTGGGCGTTTGATTGGAATTTGGAATTGGCTTGAAGGTGACCTTATTAACATGATCTCATGTTTCCCATTCCGTCTCTCCATTCGAGCCCAACTAATTCAGATCGTGTGTTGCACGGTCCATTATGGAGATAGTGCTCCCAACAGAATTTAGCTAGCAACATACATTTTCAAGGAACCTTAACATGATGTCGTGATTTCCAAACGAGCAATTAAACTAGAAAGATTTGATTCTGTTTAATTAACGTATATTTTCATCTTATTTATTACGCATCAATTTGATGCAGCGGTTAATTTTTTACTTTAATAGTATTATATGGGCGTGACACTACAAAAATGAAATGTATCCTATGATTTGTGTTAGGGAAAAAGAATTAGAAATTCAAATGTCTAAATGCATAGTAAAGTACAAAATTAATATAACTCCGATCCATATGTATTAATTTGAAAAGAATTATTTTATACTATAAACGACTTAAATTGAACATTGAGCAAACCTGCAGAAGATTAATTTTGAGTCTGAAATCCCCATCCCCAAAATTCAATTGTTTTAAAAAGTATTTCAAAATTTTTTCTTAGTCCATCCCCTATCTCCACGCCACCCCTACCCCAATCAGCCCCCTTTCAAAAACACTAACTACATTTTATTAAAAAATTTAAACTTTTCTCTTACCCCACACCTCTACCCTCCCTCCCCCTTACCAGCTCCCTCTCCCATTCCTCCCCACTCCCCCAACCTCAAAAAGAAAAAAAAAATTATTTTAAAAATTTTTAAATTTTTTTCTCCCCCCTCACTCTCCTACTCTGACCTCCCAGCTCCTACTAACCCCCCCCCCCCCCCGGCCAATTTTAATTTTCTGACACCCCCACCCACCCGCCTACTAACCCCTTCCCAAAAATGGATTTAATTTTTAAAATTTATTTTTTAAAAAAGGATTCTAAAATGTATTTTTACGCTTTAGCTAAACACTAAAATGTATTTTTTGAAAAATATTTTTTTATTCACCAACTAAATACTAAAAATTATTTTTCAAAAACTATTTTTTATTCATCAACCAAACATAAGAAAACAAATAAGAAATCAACTTGTTTTTTAGGAAAATATTTTCCTGAAAAATATTTTCCAAGACAAACATTTTCCTTGATACCAAACACACCCTTAAAGAGTAACAATTTAATTTAATTTTTTAGAAAAAAAAAAAGAAAATTAAAACAACAACTTATGACGTGGACTAATTTCTGGCGGGCTCTGTTTTATGAGACAAATATATACAGCAAAATTGCACAAATCTTGATCATAAATAAGATTTATTCTATTACTTTCTCTCTCTACGTACATTCAGTTAGGAAATTATGTATATGTGAATATGAAGTATAAGATAAATTCTTGAAATTATCTTAATCATTTTCATTTCTCTTTTTCTCCATGTCATTTTAAGAAGAATGATTCTCTCACTTTTGGGTGTACTAGTTTAGGTGCACGCGTCTCGCATATGTACCTCACTTTATTGAGTTTAAACGTTATACTAAATAGGATATTTGTTTAAATAATAAAGCTGAATACAATAATTAAATTCAACATCTTTTGAAGAATTTATTTAATTAAACCTATCCTTTATCGAAAAAAAATTGTCAAAGTCGATGACATTCATCTACCACCTACAAACTGCAATAAAACAATACGATGATAGAGACATCAAAACAATATTATTAAATCTAATCTTTACACAAAAATCTTCTCAAAGTCGTTTGACACTTATCTATCACCTGTAAACTATAACAAAATAATACGCTAATAGATATATCAAAATAATATAACTAAATTTTACCTTTACACAAGAAAATTTCTCAAAATGGAGATATAAAAACAGTACAATTAAACCTAACCTTTACGTTAAAAAATACCTCAAAACCGACCGACATTCATCTACCACTTGTAAATTCATCTACGACCTGTAAACTACAACAAACTAATATAATAGTGATCACAAATCTTCTGTTTTGATGAAAATAATTCTTGTCTGAGCGAAAAATTTGACCCTACAGAATGACTTGAATGAAAACAAAGAATATATATATATATACACACACATACATTGAATTATATTATGTTGACAAAAACAGTGAAGAAATTGAGGGTTAGAAAATTAAGCATCCACCAATCTAGAAATGCAACCGAATCAAGTTAGATGAGCATCAAACATATTTTTTCAGTAAGTAAACCGATTTTTTCTTTAGTTTAACGTGCATCTCAATATTTAGAGAAGCATTTCTTTAATAGGGACCTATTTTAGGAGTATTTTTCTAATTGTTCACTACAAAGAAAAATATTAATTGATTCTCCTTCTATATATTTTAAGAGTCTAGTTAAGCCCATATATTTTAGGAGTTTAGTTAATATAATAAAAATAATAAAATAATAAATTTAAAAAAATTGTGAAAATACAGTTTTGTCTAAATGAGGGTGTTTTAATGAAGAACAAAAAGTTCAAATCACTTTTACAAAGGTTTTTATACTTTTAATATATTATAAAGATTATAGATTATAAATTATAGATATAGATATAGATATAAATATAGATGTGGAAAGGATCATATTTTCATGGTTATCTCTTCCAACCACATATATTTTTTCCTAAGAGACCTTGTTTGATGTTTTATAATTCTGGCAAATCTAAGGCCTCATTTGTTTGCACTTAATGGAGATTTGAATTTGAATGGTTCAAACTTCAGTTCATTAAGTGTATTATTTATTTATTTTTATAACTGCCTCTTCATGTGTCTGAAATCCTCTGAATCAGTCAGATATAAAAAAGAGCTCTTTTTAAAACATGATATATTCCCTCAAAACTCTTTCACTTTGTTATTTTCCTCTCTATATACGTGTAAAATGAATTAAAATAACTTAATTTATTTTCAAATGAATTATAATGTAATGGATTATAATACTAGTAATTCACGTATTGAATTATTTATTTTCCTCTCTCATTTGACAATTATTTATTTTCCTCTCACTTTGTTATTAAAAATATTGAGTTATTCTAGTAATTATAACTTACACCTCAAAACTCTCTCACTGTTGTAGTAATTTATTTTATAATTACATCTTATCACAATAATTTTTAATCGATATATATTTTTTTAATAATTTAGATAGTTCAATAATTATATTTAACATAATTTATTTATTTATATTTTTAAATATTTTAGTTACCACTCAAATAATGTTTGTTGTTTAAGTTAATCTTTTATCTAAAAAAAAATTTCATATAATATTTTATTGCTTTTTAAATTTGAATTACATATTTATTACAGATAAATAAATTATATATATTCAGATGTTAAAAAAACAAACAGTGTTAATCATTCATTATTCAGATGTAGAAACAACATCTTAATCATTATTCAGATTCAGATGTCTTAATCTTAAAAAAAATAAAATTCAGCCAATGTACATTACATCTTTGCTTTAGCAACATAACATCTGAAAAATAAATTTTTATATATTCAGATGTTAAAAAAACAAACAGTGTTAATCATTCATTATTCAGATGTAGAAACAACATCTTAATCATTATTCAGATTCAGATGTCTTAATCTTAAAAAAAATAAAATGCAGCCAATGTACATTACATCTTTGCTTTAGCAACATATTCTTCTTTCATCCCTAATGTTTCTTTCTAAAAGGAGCATGCGTTATCAGTTTGATTCTTACATCAAGTGTAAAATTAATGTTACTTGTACAGGGATGAGCTAATCTAAGTAGTACAGCGCTATTTTAATCACTTGCTGGTATAAAATTACTCCTGAGTTCCATTTAAAACATGTTTAGCACGTACATATCAGTAATAATATATATAAAGGCTACAAATACATGTGAAAGAATTTCTCGAAGACAATAATATCACAATAAATTAAGTAGCTTCACGCTGGATATTACCTTCATTCATACATTATGATTATGCACATTGTGGAAAACATTTCGGAGTTTAGTGACAGTACTGAATTTAAAAGTGATTGCAGTTTAACCTATATATTTTAATTTTCGATCACTCTGATTATCACTTGTCTCTTAATTAGTGACTTAATTAACACGAAATAAAAATATTTCCTATTTTATCATGAGATCGTTGGCCTACCAAACGAACCCTAAGGGTCAAAGCAGATAGGGTCTTCATTAATTAGACCAACATTATGTCGACCAAATAGATAGATCATCTAATTCAAAAAAATTAGTTAGTTTGTTTTCACTTTCCTGATTAAGTAATTTGTTTGGTGAGGTTTCACACAGATTGAAGCAGTTGACAGGTACATTTTACCTGATCGGAGTTCTTGACTTTCAATATTCTAAATCCATTGAACTAATTAACTTTCAAAATGGCATATTACTGCCAATCTTGCGTCATTTTTGTCCGCTGCCTTAATTAACTTTAGCACAAGTAAATCACGTCACCTTTGTGGTCGGGCCCTTCTCTGAATCCTATGCATAACGAAAGCTTAGTGCACCACGCTGTCCGTCTGACATATGTGTCAAAAATTACATGCTAGCAAATTTTTTTTTAGCTAAAATTACACATTTTGGGGACAAATTTTCCTCTTTTAATTTAAATAGGATACTCGTTGCTCTTTGAAGACTCATTTTTGTATTATGATTCCTAATCACCCCTTTGTATTGTTAAAAATTATGGTACTTCCAATGTAATTTACGTATACATAAGTTTTATTGTCGCAACAAAAAAAGTAGTATTCTGCAAGATTAGAAAGGTAATTTTGGGACACATAAAGCAATTCTTTAGGTCTCGTAAAGTGAGTCCGGAGCCTAAAAAACAAGTTTTTTTTAATCAAAATTCCAAAAGGACTCTCTAATACTGAAAAATTCTAAAAGGGACAAGGTAAACATAGGTTTTTACCTTGTCTATTACAAAGTTAACACCGTCAGTTCAAATATTAGAATGTAAGATAAAATAGTGAGTTTACCTTATAAGGTAAAGTGGTAAGTTTACCTTATAAGGTAAAATGACGAGTTAACCTTATAAGGTAAAATGATGAGTTAACCTTATAAGGTAAAATGGTGAGTTTACATTATATATTATCTATATGAAAGTGTCTGCAAAGCTACAAGGTAAATGGAGTCGTTAACCTTGTAAGGTAGGATCCCATGTTTACCTTGTAACAACTTCTCGATGCTATATAAAGAGAGTGTGAGCTGAGGTTTATTTCTTGCATCAACTCAAAAAAAATGTTAAACTTCATAACTAAAAAATTTGTTGAACCTTATTCATTTCTTACTTTAAAATGGATAAGGTAAGAGTAAATTTACATTGGGGTGGTGAAGTTTTGCATGATGGAGATTCGGTGCGATATAGTCGGCGTCCTATAGTGGTTCAATTATTTCCTTTATCTCTCAAATATGATCGTTTGAAAAGGTTGTTTAGGAGTAAAATGAGTATTACTAATCCGGAAGATGATGTGGTTATTTCTGGACGATATCCGAATTATTTTAAGTCCAACGGGCAATCAATATCTGGTGAAATGCCTATTTGGAATGATGATTCTTTATCTTTATTTCTTCACACAATTGAAGTTTTTGGTAATCGCCTTAATTTACAAACGCTTGACATGTATGCGTGTGTGGGACATTCTCCTATTGTTGAACAACCAACGGACAGTGAGTTTGATGTGCGAGTAAGTCAAAATTCTTTGAATTCGAATATTGATTCTTCAAGAATGGCAATGAAACAACAATTTGATGGTGGGTTTGAAACATATTATCAAAATTCACCCAGACTTGTGAATAATTTTGATATGGGGGGACTTAGCAATGCGAGTATGAATTTGAAAAATTTTAATTCAAGTGGTCCACAATATCCTTCATCGGTGGAGGTAATTGACAGGTAATGAACAATCCATTTTATTTAATTAAGTAATTTTTTTTCCTTATAATTAATGAAATGATTTATCCATTTTGCAGATTTAATGATTGTGGATTTACGCTCACTCAACTCACAGAAATTGTGAACAACAATGACGATGTACAAGGGGAGTTGGATAGTGATGAACCTTCCCGATATGAATAGTCAGATGATGATCAATCTTCTGGTGATGATGATGATGATAATAATGATGAAAATGTTAATGGAGAGTCTACATTTGTTGGTGTCTACACTGGCAATCATTCTTCCATAGCAATTCCATATTTAGATCATACTGAAGAAAGTCTAGAAGAGTTGAGGTGCATGGTTAATGAAATTATTTTCGAACTCCACTTTGGAATTAAAATAATCCTGAACATATTAAGTCAGGTTGGTATTTTAATACATAGACTAGTAAACTAAAATTTTTTAGTCATTCAGTATTATTATTAATATATATTTTGTATCTGCATTTAGATATGTTATTCAATAACAAAAAGCAAATGAAATCGGTTGTGAGAAAGTATAATCTAATCAAGGGTACATGATTTCTTTGTAATCGATCTAAAAGAGACAGTTGGAAGGTTATTTGCAAGCAACATTTATCGGGGTGTGAATGGATGATACGCTTTAGAGCAGTTTCTAGTGGTATGTGGAAGGCGGAAAAAATAATTAAGCATACTTGTAATCCGGATAAATATAACGAGGATCATTTAGATTTCATTTAGATTTGCCATATATTTCTCTAATCTTATTAAAATAAAAATATTTCCTTGAAAAAAGTCTAGGCCAGGTATCCCACCTGTTAATTCGGCAAACATTTGTTACCTGTTAATAGGCAACATCTGAGCAATACCTGGATGAAGAATGGGAGTTCCATCTACGACCATTCCAAAGATGAGTTTCATATCTTGTAAGGTTATAGTCGCTTCACCCGTTCTCAGGTGAAAGGTATGCGTTTCTGGTTGCCACCTTTCAACAAGTGCAGTAATTAGGAAAAAATCACAGGGAACGAATCCAACATCTATAACGCCTCTAAAACCATAAATATTAAAATAATTAAGAAGACGAGGATGAAATGAATGATTTCTAACATGTTGCCAAAAATCATTATCATTACGCCGCACTATCAAATATGTCTTTTCTCCTTTTAATGTGTCTTTCCAAATAGCCTCAGACCGATACTTATTTTGCGTGGCATATGCGTCATACTGTGATGGTCCTGGATGCACAAAGTGTTGATATTCCATATCTATACAGAAAGAAGATTAAAATTAGTTCTGAGCATACAACTAAAGGGCAAACTTTTTACACATGCATGACAATACTAACTTAACGTAGGTTTAGGCTTAATCAGCTGATATGATAACAACAATATTTGACAAACTAGTAAGCTAAAAAAATGATTAATAATATTATACTGCATACTTGTTTGTTAGGTATTGAAAAATATTAAATAAAAAAGTGATTAAAGTATTATACCTAAAGTGCAAATTTATTGAGAAAGTAGACTTTGAGCAAAAATAAACACATCTAATATAGATGAAACTAGTGAAGTGAAAAAATGAACGAAATAACGGTATATAAAAGAAAATTAATAAGGTAAGGAACACGGTTTACCTTGTAAGGTAAGAGACACAGTTTATCTTGTAAGGTAAGGGACACAGTTTATCTTATAACGTAAACTCACTACTTTACCTTATAAGGTAAACTCACCATTTTACCTTGCATTATGGGTGTCAAACTGGTCGGTTTTAACCAGCCCAAATCCGCCTACATAATAAATCGGCCCAGTTTGACCCGGCCCGATAAGCCCAAGGGCTTTAGAATTTCGGGTCCCGGACTAATTTTTTTTTAATTTGGGCCCGATTAACCTGGTCCAGGCCTGCCGATTAACCGGCTCGGCCCTGTTACCTTTTAAAAAAAATAGATTTTGGGCCAAACTAGCCGTCGGCCCAACGGCTATATTGCCCTTTTGGGCCCATTTATTCAAAAAAACAAATTACATTAAAAATTATTTTTTAATCCCAAAAAAAATTCTATAAATACCCTACAACTTCAAATCATTTTTCACACATTTTTTCACTCTCTCAAATCTCAATTCTCAATTCTCAAATATTCAATATATTTAATTTCTTAAAGTGTTCACTTTAATTTTTTAATTTTTCGTTTACAAAGTACGAGCGAAAGTTTTCAAAGTCGGAACCTTCGGATACTTCTAAAATTTGGTATTGCCGTTCCATCTATTACGTTTAATTTTTATTTATTGTATTAATTGTTTAATATTTAATTTTATTATATTTGTGTATTTTGAATATTTTTAGTTTAATTTAATTTATATTATGGATAAATTAAGAAACCTCGCTACTAAAGATGTTAAAATTTTTTGTCCCGGAAGAGGTAGTGGTGGTAAAAAGCGAATTACTAGAGGTAGTTCAAGTAGTAGATATACTCGTGTGCCTTCGCCTCCGGTACCGCTTGGTACACCTTTTGAGGAAGAAATAGGTGTAGGTGCTCACGATATGGATTATGTAGAAGCTCAGGAAAATTACGGTATAGAAGAAGAAAATGAAGTAGATGCGGTTAATTTAGACGAAGATAATAAAAATATTGCTGAGACACCCGCAGTAGGAAATGCTAACGTTAGATCTGAATCGGTTAATCTCCCTCCCCGTTCTCCCAGTGTCCCAAGACCTCGTAAAAAAAACTAGTGTTGCATGACAATTTTTTGAACGTATATCAGATAATGAGGTGCAATGCAATATTTATCAACAAATATATAAGCATAGAAGTGGAGGCAAGTAAGGGGGTACAGGTACGTTAATGAGACATATAGCTGAAGATCACAAAAGAGAGTTAAATATTGCAAAAGGTGGTGGGGATGTTGGTGGGCCAACGCAAACTAGAATGGACCCAGCAACGGGTCACGTAGCGAAGAAGTATAATAAATTGAGGGACCGGGAATAAATAGCTAAAATGATAACTTTGGGTTGTTTGCCTTTCAGTTTTCCTTCTTCTGATGCATTTATTCATTATATACAAGCAATTTATAATCCTATGTTTAACGGTATTCCTAGAACTACTTGTCGGTCTGATATTTTTAGACTTCATTCACAATATTGTTTTTATTTATCAACATTGTTAAAAAATCTTCAATGTAGATTGTCTCTAACTTCTGATCTTGGTCGTGCTGTAAATAAAAATGATTATTTAACCATTACTTGTCATTGGATGGATAGTAATTTTGTGATGCAAAAACGTATTCTTGTTTTTTTATATGATGAAGATCGTAAACATACTGGACAATTTATTGCTGATTTTATTGTTAAAATTGCCGGATACTATGGTATCGAAAATAAAATTTTATGTATTGCTTTTGCTAATGCTTCTAACAACAAGAGTGCTATAATAAAATTTAAATCTACGCTATCTTCGCCCTTGCTGAAAATTTTTCATATTAAGTGTGCATGTCATGTATATAATTTAATTGTAAAAAATGGTCTTGAGTTTTTTGAGTTTTATATTGAAAAAAATCGTCTTGCCATTGGTTTTATTCAAGGAAATAATCGTAGATCAAGAATTAGAGAATTTAAAATTAAATGTCAAGAAAATGGACTTACACCGATTTTGATGCCTGAGAAAATTAATACTAGATGGAATTCTACGTATGAATTTTTAAAAACTTGTTATAAATATAGATTTTCTATCACACTAGCTTTTAACCAACATTGCGGTTCATTTGATGATTCTGCTGATTGCATGCTACATGATTCTGATTGGTTTGTAATTAATGATCTTGTTAAGTTTTTAAAAAAAATTTATGTAGCTACGGTTGAATTGTTCAATGCTTATTATCCTACTGTTTGTAATATTTTGGCATATATAACCGATATTTCTGGTTTGCTCAAAGAATATAAAAATAAAGAAGGTTATAAAGAAGCTGTTAGTGCCATGTTTACGAAATTTTTTTTTAAAAAAATTCCGATTCCCCCTATTTACTTGGTTGGTGCTATGCTAAATCCGTGTATGAAATATAATAATATGTGCCACTTTAGTACTCTTATTTATACTAATTTAGAAATAAATACTAACCATGATTCTGAACAAGTACAACCTGATTTGTGGACGGCTACGAATGATGTAAAAGATTACATAGAAAAATTATATAATCACTAAGCTGATATATTTGATTTAGCCATACCTACAAATATCACTTCAATTGTCGCTCCTCATCCTCCCGATGAGCCATCATCTTCTAAAAGGCCGACACATAGTGGTTTTCTTGATTTTTTTTATTTAAATTGTTGGAACAATGTTGATGAGAGAACTTACTTATCAACTTATCGGGAAGAGCTGAAATATTATCTTCGGTCGGCACCAGAGGATCGCAGACGATGAATCAACACGTTGGAATGGTGGAGGAGTAATGGAACACAATATCCTGTGCTTTCAAGATTAGCTAGAGATATCTTGAATGTTCCAATGTCAACCGTTGCATCAGAGAACGCCTTTAGTCAGGGACGGCAGCAGCTTGGAGACAACCGATACTCATTGGGAAGCAATATAATGAATGTTCTAGTTTGCCTCAGGGATTGGATTAGAGCAGAAATAAGAAACCAAGGAATGGAACCGGAGCCGAGCGACGAGCTGAAACTTGAAGAAATTATGTCTTCACGGGAGAACTCAGCAAAATCAAGTCCAATGCATGATTTTGCTCCCGTTGACTTCGATTATCCTATGCAAGTTCTTGTTAATATAAACATGGATGAATTGAAAAAAATGATGCATAATTTGTAGATTTTTTATTCATGTAAATTATAAATTTCGGATTATTTTGCAATTAATAAAATTCCCCAAATTCTTTCACTCCTTAGTCCTTGCTTTTTATATTTTTTCATTTAACGATTTAAAATTTTAAATTAAATTTCTAGTTTTCTACTTTAAAAAAAAACTCACTTCTAATATATTATTAATTTACTACCAAATATTATTAATTGATTATATTAAGTAGCATATGTTTTGTATATTTGTGTATATATCTTCTATAGAAGTGTATATTTAACGTATACATGTATATATGTTTTATAAATTGGTATATAACTATATCTATATATATTGTAATGTATATATAATGTAGTATATTTTATAAGTAGTAGTATATATACATTGAATGGTGTGTATACACGTGTATATATCTTCTATAGAAGTTTATATTTAATGTATACATGTGTATATGTTTTATAAATTAGTATATAACTATATCTATATATATTGTAATGTATATATAATGTAGTATATTTTATAAGTAGTAGTATATATACATTGAATGGTGCGTATACACGTGTGTATATCTTCTATAGAAGTGCATATTTAATGCATACAAGTGTATATGTTTTATAAATTAGTATATAACTATATCTATATATATTGTAATTTATATGTATTGTAGTATATTTTATAAGTAGTAGTATATATACATTGAATGGTGCGTATATATGAGTATATATCTTCTATAGAAGTGTATATTTAACGTATACATGTATATATGTTTTATAAATTAGTATATAACTATATCTATATATATTGTAATGTATATATACTGTAGTATATTTTATAAGTACTAGTCTATATACATTGAATGGTGCGTATATATGAGTATATATCTTCTATAGAAGTGTATATTTAACGTATACATGTGTATATGTTTTATAAATTAGTATATAACTATATCTATATATATTGTAATGTATATATATTGTAGTATATTTTATAAGTAGTAGTATATATACATTTTGAGTGGTATCTCGTGCCTTGAGCCGGGGGTCTATCGGAAACAGCCTTTCTACTTCTTTAGAGGTAGAGGTATGGACTGCGTACATCTTACCCCCCAGACCCCACTAGGTGGGAATATACTGGGTTTGTTGTTGTTGTTGTTGTTGTAGTATATATACATTGAATGGTGAGTATACACGTGTATATATCTTCTATAGAAGTGTATATTTAACGTATACATGTGTATATGTTTTATTAATTAGTATATAACTATATCTATATATATTGTAATGTATATATAATGTAGTATATTTTATAAGTAGTAGTATATATACATTGAATGATGCGTATATATGAGTAATTGACTAATTGTGTATATGTGTATATATTTTTTAAATTCTAATGTAGTATATACTATATATATAGTGTATATATATTATTTAACGTATTTATAAAGTATATAGGTGGGTATATGACTCTATGTAATGTATATTGAAAGAAAGTTGTTGTTTTTTTTTATATTTTTTATCGGGTTTGATCATTTTTTTAACCAGGTTTGATCGGATTTTGGTGGGTTTGATCAGGTTGGGTTAAGCGGATCGGGTTCGGGTGGGCTTTAATTTTTTACTGTTGGGCCCGACCCGACCCGACCCGACCCAGCTAGCGCCAAACCCGGCCCTTAACCGGCCCTCAATCCGGATTAAAGTAGAAGAGCCGGTTTCGGGTTGGACCGGCCCGGCCCGTTTGACAGTCTTACCTTGCATTCTAACATTTGAACTAACGGTGTTAACTTTATAATAGACAAGGTAAACGTCCCTTTTGAAATTTTTCAGTATTGGGGTGCCCTTTTGGAATTTTGACTTTAAAAAATTTGCCTTTTAGGCTCTGGACTCCTCGTAAAGTAGTTCATAGACCAGCTAAAAATTGTGAATCGTTGAGAATGTTACTTATTTTCTCAAATTGTGTTGGATTTTATTAACATTTACAACATTTACTAGTGCATATATAATGTTTGAAATTGATATAATTACATCATTATAAGCTGATTTTTTTTTTGGTAAGTAGGATAGTATATTGACATCATAACAAAAAGTCTACAGAGGGGAATTTGATAGCGCTGTTACCGTAGTATATGTACATTGTGCAATATTTACAGACCATCCGTTTTCACTAAACATAGTACTAGTAGGAATATTTATAGATGCATTAGGTGGTAAAACTCCTAAAGTCCTAACACGCCTAGTAACAATATCTCATCTTTTATCAGCATCCAAAATGATCAACAAATCCTGTGGAGGAGACCAAAAAGTAGTAGTATCCATTGCTGGTTTTGCAGTAGTTGAAACGGATGGTTGTACAGTAGAGATGACTCTTTTTACTAGTCTATCAGCTAGTCTGTTCTACTCTCTGTAGATATGAACAGCTGAATTTCTTTCTATTATTAATTATAGGATAGAAAATGTGGAAGTTCATAAATAGTTGTTATTCTGAGGGATATTTGGACTATCGACTCAAAAAATTGTATGATTAATTGCTAAAAGACATGCATTACTCAATTATGATAAAAAAACTTAACGAGCCAAATTTTTTAATTTCTATTCATAGATTTGGCGAGTTTATCTTCACTTGCCAAAGCTGAAAAACCAAATAATAAAAAAAAAAGATAGAACTTGTAAAATCTTCTTTTATTTATATAAAAATATTTAAAACTTTCATTGCTAAGTACTTATTTTTTAACAAAGTAAAATTTTGGAGAAAAAATAAATACTCCAATTTTGATGGCCAAACATGACTTTTAACTCGCAATGGTCTGTTGGAGAAAAAGGAAAAAAGGATTGGGTGTTGAGCGAATGATATCAAAACCCAAGGGGCCAAAATGAACATTTCATACTTTCGTCAAACCCCAGGGTTTTTCGCCGCCATTTTTTCCCTTTCCCAGAATTGGCAGTATTCAACAATGGCGGAAACAATTAGCAGAGCTCTCCGTGACGGAGCATTCGAAGGAGAACACGCTCCCGCTCTAACTATAAAGGATACTATCAACACACCTTTCGGTTCCTTCGTCTTCAACCATATTCTTACGCAACTCACTTCCAACATTCTCGCCGGTAAATCACAAGCTCGGTCAGTTCACAGTCACTTCTTCGCGAAATTCACTAATCTCTCTGTACCAATATACGTGTCACAGTTCGAAATTGAGAGTCAAACCGTTTAATTTTGACCGTGAATTGGGGAAAGGAATCTTCAAATTTTATGAAACAAAATTTATACGTTTGAAAACTAAGTAAAGATTATTATAAATTACAATGATCGACAATTCAAAATATTTAAAAGATTTATGAAAAATTACCTTCAAAGATAGACTTTTGAATCTCGAAACCTGAAAGTTGCCACATAAATTCGGACGGAGGGGGAATAGTTATCAAACTTTTTTATGTGATAACTTGATTAATTCGTTGACTTATGGTTGATACAGAGGTGTTGTGCTGGTTGCTTTATCCCGGCCTCCATCGTTCTATGTTGAATTGTTGAAGAGTAAAGGTTTTGATGTTACTTCATCAAGTAAATGGTTAGAATTTTCCTTGTTTTAGTGAGTGAATTTTAATTATGAGAATGAAATGCATGATTTTTTTGTATGTACTGAATTTTGCTGACAAATCAGGCTAAGAGTTTTAGATTGCTATTCCGATCCTCTTGGATGGAAAAGCAAGTTGATGGAGAGAGGAACTGTAAGAAATCCATACGAAGAGACCATATTGAAAACTAGTTTATGTAAGAACTTGAAAGAATTGGACAAGGCTTTGTCTTCCATTATTGAACTTGGAAAAGGTAGGCCTTTGAGCATTTTTGTTAATCTAGCAGAGTTTACGATAATAAATTTTGTCCTATTTTTGGTAAAATTCAAATTATTCGTAATTGTTGCAGAAATTGTTGAAGAGGGAAACGGGAGATTTGCAGTTGCAATTGACTCGGTAATGCTACGTAATGTCAGTTTTGGTTCCATGAGCTGAAAATGGATGTTAGTTATGTGTCAAGTGATTCCTTCATTGATTTTATTTCACATTTGGAAACTGTTGTTTGTTGCGAAGATGTGTGGTGATCACTATATAGTGAGCAACCAGAAAGTAGATTGTCCTAGTTACTGTTTGTTGAAGGAAACTTCTCAGGAGCCGTGTTAGCAATTTTGGTCCTGCTCACATAAAAGGCTCTCTGCTCTTTTTATTCTGCAAAATGGGACGCCTGACCTACAAAAAGCACTTACGCCTTTAGTCATCAATTTCTACCAAAGGATAAAAATTTATTCTATTCATTTCTCTAAAGAAATATCAATCACATAAAAGCTTGACAATCAGCATCCTTAGCTGTACTTAATCACTTCAAAGGCTACAGCTTTGCAGTGAATCAGCTATTTAAATGTTTTATCATTATAAAATAGATACTAAGACACGAAAAATTGAATGCTATGATGATAAAGTGAAGAAGCGAACTACCTATAAGCTTCAGTTGTTGAAAGAGACTTAACTGAATCCCAGTAAGATTTAGGCATGCACAACTTTTTAATACTAAGAAATCCATAGAATTCAATTTGAAGATTTGCATATTAGTGTTCATTTCAAAGAAGCAAATGTCTCCCTTCTTGTGCTTCCTCCAGGTCTCTTTTTACCATCATAATAACTC
The DNA here is from genome assembly GCF_002878395.1 of Capsicum annuum. Lineage (NCBI taxonomy): Eukaryota > Viridiplantae > Streptophyta > Magnoliopsida > Solanales > Solanaceae > Capsicum > Capsicum annuum. The sequence continues at coordinate 141,771,117 of NC_061112.1, forward strand.
TGTAATTCTTTTTCCAGGTTAGTGAGATATTAAGACATTCATCTCCACCTTCCGTTGCAAGAATCTTAAGTCATCTTCGCAGTCATGGTAGGCACAGTTGTTTTTGTCCATCATGTGTTGTAGCTTAGTAATGAAAATTCTGTGGTGCAAATGTTATGCCAGCTTTGGCTTCCATCTTTTATAAACTCCTCGCTACAATTATATGTTAACTTGAACAACTGGGTATTCCTGCTAGAAAACTCATGATATCTGCATCTCCCAGATTTGGGCACCAAAATTTTCTTTATGCTAGGTGTATGCAGAGCCCTCCTTGTGGTAAGTCTTAGGAGATGTCATGCTGCCTTAATAACTTTGTTCTGATTTCTATGTGGTGCCCCTTCAATCTATAGCAAATGGTAATTTGTTCTTGTCACTGCCTACTTTTCCTGGATGTATATTATTCTGGAGATGCTTATTCCGTTATTTTTGTCTACCTGGCATAAGCACGATGTATAACACATTGAGAAAGTTGAAACAATAAGTCAACAAGCTTTGTTTATGCCGTCAAACATAGCCAAAATACTCCTGGCTTCTTCTTATATGCATTGGGAGGAGTTGCCTTAACTAATTTATTTTGCTTGCAGACCAGGTCTCATGCATATTTTGCTTGTTGCATGTGGACCTTCATGAGGCCAAGGTGGCTGCCACTCTTGAATATTTGTCCACTATGCATGCAGATGTGGAACCAATAGTTCAAAGAACAAATGGACAGAGAAACACCTCAGAGGACCTCCCAATGGTGGAACAGTGCTTTAAAAGAGGGAAGTTTCATGTTCGTTTTAAACGCAGAAATGGACGTGTCAAAGTGATGGTAACCTCCTTGTAACCCCCAGCCCACCCCCTCCCATAGGATAGTATGAACCCTTATCTTACACTGTTAAAAGTCTTTTCTTAGAGGGAAGAGCTTTATGTTGAGGGATCAGGCATCAAATTTACAGAAGTTTCATCTGCAGATGGACTCACTGCCCAAGGTCTTGTTCCCAAGGTGAGATATTTTGCAGTTCAAAACTGATAAAAGTATTAGTTTTTTCCTTTTTCTTTCAATGATGCAAACATACAGTTGCAGTGGGCTACTTTTATGATACATCCACAGATTTTGGGAGAAATTACAAGTCAGATCATTTTACATTTATGTGAAAAATAATTTTTGTGATAGGTGCAATTCAATTTAGAGCTTTCAGAGAAGGAGAAATTGGACCGAGCGAAAGTCGTACTCCCATTTGAACACCAAGGTATGAATGGACCTTCAAGTTTAGGTTGTTATCATAGATTCAGTCCTCGGTGGTGAAGATAAAATGAAAACTCAGCCCAGAAACATACTTTTTCGTCCCTTGTGGTTTGTTCATCTTTCAGTTTGGATGTAAAAATTGTTGGTTTGCCTTTCTCAGGAACTGGTAAACCCATTCAGATCTATGATGGTCGCAAATCTCTTAATGAAAGCGAAACTGAGGAGAAACAAGCTTCAGTTGATAAACCACAAACACCGGAGGATTCTGGGAGGGGTGAAATAATATATTTTCGGGATTCAGATGACGAGATGCCAGATTCAGATGAGGACCCTGATGATGATTTGGACATATGATTGTGTGTATTGTTACTTTTAAGCATCATGATACCAGATTTATAAGATGAAGGCTTTCTTTTGACCACTTTACCAAGTCCATGGCCCAAATGTTTTGCTGGCAGTATACAAATCGGTGAAAGGGAATATTCTTGACCTCACTAAGTTTATATGTTGACTGGCATGACCAGCTAGCTAAGTAGTAGGTTAACTGATCCCCTGCAAGTATTTTAGTGCAACTTACCTTTAAGTAGTAGTGTGCACTGTTGTTGCTGTAGGTAGCCATTAACCACTCTTATATACAATGGGTTGTCGACTAGTAGTAGAATGAACAAAGCCAGTTGTAAGGTGGTAGGTTTGTTTAGTAGGTTCCCTACTAGATTACAGGTGGGATTACTATGGAGTAATTTTGCTCATACATACAATTGTCCAACATCTTTGTAACTTGTATGACTTGTCCATGCATTAGTTTGTTACATATTTTTGGGTGTGTGCTACTTTATCTGTCCCAATTGCCTTTCTCTTTGCATAGTGGTATATATTTGTCCAGTGCTGCGACAAATCTGAGAGTTGATTTGATGCGTTTTCTGAAAGCAAACTAGCGATAATGAGAAGCTACATTAAAATTTCTGTAAGTTGTAACCAATTCTTGGAGAGTGAAGGTGGAACAAGGACCCTGAGAAACCCAAGGATTTCTAAATGGAACAAGTTCCTTGATGCATCTCTCGACTAGAATATGATTGTTAGAATAAGAATGCTTGGTTTCAGTCCTTTGTTTAACCAATATATAAACAGAGTTATGGCTATTCTAAGATATGTTAAAACATGAAATTATCAGATCATGGAAGAATTTGCAGGTAGCATTTCGAAAGAATCAATTGGAGAAATACACTCCAGGTGAGATTTCAACTACTTCGAATAACCCCAAAGTCACACTTTTGTTTGTTAAAAGTCATGTGCAAGCAAAGCAGCAGCGGAAAACTAACCAAGTTCTCCAAGTCATGTACAGGCATCAAACAACCCACTGTACTCGTTGATTTACAGTGAAATGAAGACTTGCAAACTCTAAAAACAATTTTGTTTCCCAATTTACAAACTAATGGATGTAAACAAAGAGCATCCCCCCTCATTAAACGGGCTGGAATGCCTGTATATAGAGTGCTTGTATTTGCATAACTTCTTTGTAGGATTTTCCACATAATCGGCTCTTTCTCTTGAATTTTCTCTTAGCAAACTCCCCATGTTCGAAGCAAGATTTTGTCTAATTAGACCATGAATTACAAATGTCTGGAAAAGTTCTGGCACAGGAATCAGCTGAACTGGAAACCATGGTATTTGATTTTGCTATACAAATACAAGTCATAAATGTACTTACCCCATCTAATAGGGATAAAAAAAATGTGCCCACTCAGTCAATGATGAGAATGCACCCCTGTGCAAATAGCATCTAAGGTTGATGATATACTATACAACAGCCATTTGAAGAATCAAAAGACTTATGAGATGACAGAACTCTGCTTTGCAATATTGTAAGGCCATTAAACCCATCCGAAAAGACCTAAAAAGGTTAAAAGCAACAGATTCAGAGGAAAAACCCAAAGCTAAAAGCTTCATAATGCACATAAGTCTAACTCCTTTGGTCGATAAGAAGAATATAGAACAATATAAGTCACTGGGAACCTAAGAACAAACCAGGTTCAGAACAAAAAACATCCGTCAGAGAGAACTAATAAAACCGTAGAGAGAAAAAGAGGAAGTTTGCAGCGAAGAAAATACCTCAAGATAAAAGGGCAAGTCCAAGGTACATAGCTCCAAAAAGAAATGCAAAAGATATCATTCCCCTATAAAACTGTCCACAATAAGTGAATAATACGTAAACACAAAATGATGAGAAGAATCAGCCCCACTCTAAAACTATGACTAACCAGAGGACTCCCCAAAAAGGACCAGCACAACAGCAAGGACAAAGTTCAGCAAATTTCTCAGCGTCACTCGTGTTCACTCTTCGAGATATTAAATCATCATAGATATCTGCATTGTCATATTCATTAGGTCACGTCACATCTTCACTGGAAAAATTCTTATTTCACAAATAGAAAGGATACTTCATACCATATACGGAAAACAAGCTGTTCATAACACCTGTAGTAAATGGAGAACCCTTATAAGCAGCAAAACATTACAGAAAAGAGAAAGAGAGGAAGGAAGATAAGCTCATACCTATGAAAAGAATTACGTAACGGAGCAAACGAACATCCGTTTGAATTTGCAGAGCCCAAATTCCACCAATGAAAATGATAAAACCTGGAAAATACAGTTTGTGGTAATTCAACGATTGAAGACAAAATAGCAGTTGTATATCAAGTACTAAAACTTATCAGGATCCTGAATGTACCAACCGATGCAAAGTCCGCGAAGTGTCCACTGTTCAAGAAAGTGAAACAAGTTAGACTACACAGGTAACAAGTAAAACTTGAGATAGAATAAATTTAAAGACCTGATTGTGCAACCATTATTCAACATAAAAAATGCAAGTTTTTCTTATGAAGCTTCATACATTTTTTGCAAGGCAGAGCACGATAAGCAAAGCAGCAATAAAACAACCAGCAGCTATCATTGCAGAGAGAACATACGTCGATGAGAGTATGAGAACCATTCCCCAAAATGATGAACCCAGATCTTTAGGCGAAGAAGAAGAAGAAAGAGCACAACAATCGTCAGTGAAAGAAAAGGTTTAGATAAAGCAAACTACAGCAGAGAAGCTAACTTGAAATGCATATCAATTTGGAATTGAAGAAGATACTTCATTTTGTCTTTTAGAAAATCAAGCCAAGTGTTTATACTAGTATTTGATATTGAATCAAGGGTAATTACATCCAGCAGGCAATATCACCCAAGTAAGACCACCACGCGTTTGTGTCACTCCCCCCTCATTGGCATGAACTTTGATGCCGACCACCTTACAAGTAAACCAGAAAAAGAGTTGTTCAGAATATATTAAGACTAATGTAAAAATTATTTATTACATTATCAACGTGTATTGGTCTGGGAAACCATTTCTGCATGTAACAAACTAGCATGAAGCAGCACTCGAACCATGCCTTGTCAGTCACCACAAGCCACATGACACCAAGGTTTAAGGCTTCACTTCTTTCCATTTACACATTTGGCGTGAATCTCATGTCGTATAAATAATTTTTCTGACTTGACTAGTGACTATGGTTGAACCATGTTAGTACATTTCTAAAAGCATATTCCTTTAAGAATTCTATTCTCCTTTATGGAAGGTTATCTGAAAGTCATTTGCACCTTTCTGAAGATGAAATTTCTATAACATGAGCTGCACTATAGAGAATTACTAGCTCTGTCTCATTTTAGTAGTCCAATTTAACTTTAGAGGGCATACTTTTCTCTTTGAATCTTACTTATCCTGTCGTAATATTTTTCTCTAAATTTCTCGTAGTGAATTAGTAAGTTTTCTAAAGTAGATAGGACTTCTTGAGAAATTCAGGAACTGGACAAGGCCTGCAAGATTAACGCTAAAAGGGCTTCTCAAGTTAAGAAGTTGTAAAGTTCATCAAACTCATCTACAAGTACCCTGTGGGAACAATGTCTAGGTTCAACTTGACTTGAACAACAGTTCAAATTAAATATCAACATCTTAAGCCTGACTTAAGAAGTTCTGAAACAACTGACATCTTAAATCTCTTTTTCCGAACACCAAAGAGCAAAACAACTAACGAAATCCTACTAAATTGCAAGACATATACATTGAAGTGAAGCCAAAGACTGTTACTTCTGTAGAATGGAATTGGATTGGTATTAAAGTACAGATGGTTTTGATGAAATTCCTCAATTATTTACATCTACAGAAGTGACAAGGAGAGATTACCTCACCACATGTGATCTTACAAGCAATCGCGTGGCTTACTTCATGAAGAAACACAGTAATGAGCTTGAAAGGAGTTATAATAAATGTTCTCCATAACTGTTTCGATTGTTAAAAAGAAACAAGCAAAATGAATATGAAAATCTTGAAGGAAGAAGCAAACAAAAAATACTTCACAGCAAAACCACAACAATTGGTTAGTTTCTATCTGGATAACTTTTGATAAGTTGCATATGTAAAGAAATCTTGTTAGATTATTTGCAAATGACATGGTATTACATTTTTGAATATATGCAAACTTTGGCATTTTATATTACTTTTAAGAAGACCAGCAACGAGTGGAAAAGACAAGCTGATGCTTTATAACCTTATAGACACATCAAGTTCTTTCCTCTTCTGGAAATTATCAACTCAAAGTTCTAACATGTATTCTTATCCATATCAGAAGTCATATTCACAAAGATGAAATAGAGCATGTGTCTTCTACCACATTTTGTTTTGATAGGGTGTCAGCCAATTGAAATTCTTGCTGAAGAAATCCATGGAAACCCACAGGGATCATTAATTTACTACTCCCCCGTCTCAATTAACTTTCCTTCTTGGTATGTTGGAAAAAAGTGTCTTTCTAGTATTTATAAGTAAGTTTTCCAAATGATAAAATAAATGAGCTAACTTATGCTTTGTCAATTATTAGATTGTCTGACATACAAGGATGTGACCTAGTAGTTGTTATTGAAATGAAAAAAAAGTCACAGAATAACAGAGTTATTGAAATGAAAAAACTTATTGGATCGTCTATAAAAAGAAAGGTGTCATTTTCCATGATAGTAAAGCATTATTAGAAAAAAGATATTAAAGAGAAAGAAGGGTTACGATAAAAATGCAGACGGTGTAGACACCAATGGTGACAAGGAAGATAGTCTGATCGTGGTTACAACATTCCTCAACCTCCCAATTCACCTTCATTTTTCTTAAATTACATATATGTATATCCAAATTGAATTTTCAATCTCACAATTGGCAGGCGGAAGAGGCTTTTGTTGAAAATTGGTTACGTTTTGTGCATATACGGGAGTGAGAGAAACACGTGGAAGGAAGCCAGAAGGAGGAGGAGACGGCGGTTGTTGGTGGAGCTCCTCCTACTGGCCGGCGGCGCCGATGATTTTTTTTCCGACTTGTGGATTTACAGAGCGGCAGAGTTTTTTGTTGCTTAATTTGGGTCAGGATTTTGGTGGTGCAGTAAGAAATTGGAATCAGCATTCCGCTTTTCCCGCGTTTATTTCTTTGGTCCATTCTGCTCCAACTCTTTCCTCCACCTCCCTCTTTTGTCTCTCACTCATTTTACATTGACGAGCAAAACTTTTTTTGTAGCCGCTCGTCAACAATAGTTGTCCTTGACATTTAAATTACTAAGAAACAATAAATAATAAAAATAGTTTTATTATATTATTCTAAAATTAATCTCTTGAAAAATACGTAGACTGATAAATAATATTTAATAATAAGAATAAAATGAATAAAAATAATAAATTATTCAAACTGAATAAATGTTGTTGAACGGAGAAAGTACTAGATAGTCATGTCGGAATTTGAAGTTATAGAATGCCAAGGGTAATTTTAGATCCAAATGTCTCAAGTTGGCAATTTCTAATCGCTGATATTTAGCAGCCGTTTGATCATAAAAATTATTCTTTTTTTTTTTCGAAAAATTATTTTACTTTAGTGAAAAAAGTGAAAACAAGATGCGTTTGGCCATGAAAATTTCAAACACAATTTCAGAATTATATTTTCACTCATATTTCTCTCACAAAATTTCAAAAATAACTTTAATTTATATTCATGGTCAAACACAACTCCAACTTCGAAAATTATGATTTTCATGGTTAAATCCAATTCCAACTCTAACTCCAAAAAATTATGATTTTCATGACCAAACAGGGCTTAAAGTCAGAAGTTACACTTACAATTTAAATATGAAGTTGGAGGACTTCTAACCTAAAACTAAAAGGTCGCTTCATCTTTTTAGAATCCTCTTCTGCTCGTTCGGTCGTGTGTAGGGATTGTTTGAAATAACCTAACTAAGCTTTATGGATAATCCTGCACATCAAGCCATGTCTCATGCACAGCTTTGGGAAATATTACTTCATGTGTCATGTTTCATTGCTTTGTGTAATAGAACTTCGTGTCATGTTTCATTACATAGCTTCTCCAATTGGAAAAATGTCATCGCATGTGCAAATTTAGAAACTTTTGATTGTGTCGTGCAAAAAATGACAAGTCCAAATGTACGACTTTGAACGTGTTAAAATGATGTGTCAAATCTTATGCTATGAATCAGAGTACAGAGATCCATGACAGTCAAATCGTTTGAATTATGAAGTCTCCAAGAGTCCTCATTTCTTCACTTTTTGTTTTTATTTCATCACATTCTCCAAGCTTTCGTGTAGCAAAATTGAATTGTACTATTAAAGAATAGTCCACCACTTAATTTTCCCTAGTAAATAAATTAATCAAACTTGTTTTCCCAATGCATGGGCATGGGGTCACTTTGACGGTTGCAAATTTTTATTAGTAGTTAGGTTTGGACTTTTCAAACTTAGCTAGGCCCCTCATCTGTTTAAATTAATCTTTTCTACAACTTGTGCTTAAAGAATTTTTCAAGTTCAGTGTTGCACCTGGATTCCGCCATCTCCTTGTCGGGTTGTTCTTTGAGCCAATTACAATGGCAATTGAACTATGTTCAGATGATTCTAGTCCTCGCATTTCTTTCTCTCACGATATTTCTCAATCTGATACAATGCCTGTCGAACCGTATATTCGATCAACAGATTACTCATCCTCCTCTAGTCCTGATTTTGGTTTTTGTGTGTTCCATCAAAGCTTTGATCTTGAATCTTCGTCAGCCGATGAGCTTTTCTTTGACGGCAAAATTCTCCCTATTGAAATGAAGAGAAAGATTCCGCCAACTCTTCCACCTAACAAGGCAGAAAAGACGTCGATCACCCCCAATGAAAATCTGATGGAAATGCCGAAAAGTGGGAATCTTGGTTCGAATGAAAACCAGAACTCAAAGTCATTTTGGAGATTCAAGCGTAGTAATAGTTTGAATTGTGGAAGTAGTAGTAATAGTAGTTCTAGTTATGCAAGAACTTTATGCCCTATACCGCTTCTACCTCGAAGTTATTCAACTGGTTCAACTCCAAGTGTGAAGCACAAACAGCATTACCAGAAGTCATCTTCATCAGTTTCTAATGGTCATTATTATTATCAAAAGCCTCCTTTAAGGAAGATTCCAAATAATCCTTACAGCAGTGGAATAAAAATCAACTCAAATTTGTTTGGTTTGAGCTCTATCTTTTCAAGTCGCAAGGAAAAGAACAAGAAGAGGTGATCACCGGAGCTTTAATGCACCGTAAAAGGCAGCCCCAGTGCATTAAAGGAAGGGTCGGACCACAAGGTTTTATCGCATGCAGCCTTACCTTATATTTCTGCCCGAGACTGTTTCTACGACTTGAATGGTGATTGATTAGTGTAAAGAGTACTATTTTTAAGTAGTAGTAAATGTTCCTTAATTAGTCTGTTTTCAATTACATTACCATTGTTTAGATTGAGGAAAGAATAATTGGGGCCAGAGAATGGACAAAATTCATTTTCATGCCCCATGCTTCTTTTTTAATAAAAACAGGTAAAATTTGCTATCAGAGTGTGTCGCATTCTCTGCTTTTAAAATTTTGTTTTGGTGCTTTTGGTTGCTTGCACATGTTGGGATTCTATGTACTTCGAATTTGGTTCCATTTCTTTTGATTCTGTCAAAAGGCTGTGACAAAAAGTTTTAGTAGTTGTAGTTTGTTAATTATGACTTATTCTGAAATGTATTTAATTGTTCCTTATGAGAAATTGATTGATGAATTACGTGGGTTTACTTTTATTTTTTCTGGCCTTTTTTGACAATAATGGGTTTACTTTTTAGTTGTTCTTGCTTGGGATGGCAGGACTAATAGCAACTGGTAGTTATGTGGTTACAACAATATGGAATCTATTAGAACATGGGAACTTAATCTCCACTTTAAGTCAAATTTTCTTGACTTTTGAGAATTCAAAATGAGGACTAAAAATTGATCAATAAAGTTTTTTAATTCGACGGGATTTGAAGATTGAGATATAGTTCCACTTCGATAAGATTGGAAATAATTTCTCTAACTTCATAAAATACGATAAGATTGTATGTTCAACCCACCTTCCAGACCTACTTATGGATGTACATTGAGTGTGTTGTTGTAGCGTATTTTCCATTCTGTTTGCACTTATCACATCATAGTCTCCAAGATTTATTTATTTGCACAACGAAAGATCCTTACCTCAATAGGAGATTTGCACAACTAGGCTTATTTCACGTCACTATTTAAGTTTGCACTCATTTAGAAAGTTCAGTAAAAATAAATTACGTATCAGAATTTGGTGCTTACGCATATGAGCTTGGCTACATAATCCTCAAAGGCGTATCCAGGATTTCGATAGGATGGATGCACTATTATGAAAATATTTCAGACTTGAATTCACATAGCTATATTTAAATATTTTTAGAAAGAACAAAACACTGTGAATTCATGTGAATCCGGTAACCCTATCTCGATACGCCCCTGATAATTCTGACGGGTTACCCCACCGTCTCAAGGAATTGGCAGAGACTTGTCTCGCCACAAATCCCAGCGTATCACTTGAAATTAAATACTATAAAGTATTTAATAACTTCAGATTTTCAGATGAATGGCAAAAACCTCTTCGCCACAAGTCTTAAGTATTTTACCAGGACATTGTCACAAGTAGTAAAATAAAAAAGGACACCTAGTAAAATATCTTGTTGTCCATTTGTCTGTCAGTTAAAAATGTTATCCATTTGTCAGTCAATGTGACTTTTGGTGTCACTAGAAATTTGGCTATTAGTTATGTACCCCCCAAGAAAGAAATTTGGCTACTGATTAAATAAAGGATATTAGAACTTATGTGATGATACAAGTATTCCAGCATAGTAGACTGAGGACCAAATGAGCATAGTCTGCAACCTAAGAAAAATGTAGTACTCTTTTGGCCCAACTTCACTTAAATTCTTTTATGGTTTGCTACATATACATATATAACTTGAAAATATTACTTTATCATTACATGATTAAATTTATTTTAAAGTATTTTGCGCGTTAAAATATAATATTTCATTAATTGAGGTACTTTTTTTTTCTCAAATTTATTATTTATTTAAATTTGTGAAGTGTCAATCAATTGAGAGGCTTAAGGAATAACTTAGGCAAACCCGTACTCACAATTAAGATTTTAAAAAACCCTTCTTAACGTGTCGTTTGGTCGATATGAAGCATGCAATTATATTAATAATGCAGAAATTAATTGTACATATATGAATTGAGCATGTGTTAATTACTCAAGGCTTAGTTATTCATGTACTAATTTTGTCATTTTTTTTATCATCCCATCATAACTCATGATGATGGACCCCGTTTGCGTTACTTTCCTCTCCCCTTGTGTTTTTCTTCTCTCTATTTTATTTTTTCTATTAATTCTTTTGTCTAACAATTGTGAATTCACTCAGCATCCAGCTAAGGGCAAAGAAAAATGTTGGCAATGAGTTGGACTTCATAGCTTGAAGTATTGTCGTGTTACAACATATTAAATGCTACTCTTGGCTAATGTCTCCATCGATGTATACATTTCAATTTTATGCAGTTTGATGAATATGAATTTTTTTTTTAAGAAAAAAAAAATTTAGAATTTATAGTCTTTAATATTTTATATGATTTATGTGATTGTAAAATTTTTTGAATTTATAATCAAATCTATTATAATGTTTGTGAGAATTTATCATTGAAGATAGAATGAATAAAAATTATGAAATTTATAAAAGTAAAAAAGAACTTTCGGATTTATAATCTTTAATATAAAATATTATTTATGTGCTTGTAAAATTTATAATAAAATATTTTACAATGTTTGTGAGAATTTATCATTAGAGATAAAATGAATAAAAATAAGTTAACCAATTTTAAATTTAGAAAACTAGTGTTTTAAAATTAATAACAAAAACAGTGTCTTAATCGAATGAAATGAATAAATAAAGTGGTAGAATGTGAGATTCAGTTTTTTTTTTTGTTTTTTCATTCAGTATCTGTATTGGAGTTCCGACTAATTTGAATTATGCGTTACAGGATCCATTAAATTGATAACGCTTCCAACAGAGTTTTCTCCATACCCAAAATCGAATATTCAACCTCTAATTAAGTATAAAGTAGTTTGATCTAGTGCACCATGTTGATAAGCAAGAATCAATTTGACGTGAGTACATGTTGACTAGTTATGATGAATACCTTTTCAGGCTTTCTTTTAGTTGTCCTTTTCGATTTTAGTTGGCAATCTTTTGAGTTTATTTTTCAAACTATAATAATGAAGAATACTCCCCCTATTTCTTTTTTATTTTTTGGTAAAAGGGCCCTATTTCATTTTGATTGATATTGATTTTTTTAATAAATCAAGCATAAATAATTTTATTTTCTAAAAAATAATCAGATAAATGTTATACCATGTTTAATATTTCAAATTGATTTTCTTTTGTAATCATAAAATAATGTAATATGTTTAAAATTTTATTTTATTTTTTAAAAATCCTTTGTCCTTTTCCATTTTAGTTGTCAATCTTTTGAGTTTATTTTTCAAAGAGATAACATTGAAACACCCCTAAATTTGTAGTCAAAATTTACTTTAGATCCTAAATTAATCGGATAATTATTTACCCCCTTAACAACTTTCAAATAAATTTTTTTCAACCCTAATTGCTGACATGACAATTTTTTTAAAAATCAACGCGTAATTTGCTTTAAAAACATGAAAAATAATGGGTCTCACCTTTTAATTTTACAAGTTTTCTTTATATATATATATATTAGATTAAAAAAATCAAAAATTCACTTCCATCATCATCTTCTTCATAACCACCCCCGCCCCCGCCCCCAACACCCCCATATCTTCATTTTCTTCGTACCCCCCACCCCATTTCTTCATATTCTTCATTTAAGCTACATTTTTATTTTCAAGAACACCATTACTAAGCTCCATTAACCCCACCTTTCATTATTTTTTTAATTTTTCAGATGACTACATCCAATTTGTGATGATAAATAACGTATGACAATTTATCATTTTCTCGTCATGTGCTTATTGGAACATTTGAGAAAGGTTGAAATAATGATGTTAATGGTGAAAAAAAAATAAAGTAGGAAGTATTTTCACGGCATATTGAAACAAAGGAACGAATATTTTGCTGCTAAATCGTTTGGTAGATCTGGAATTATTGTGGATGAGTTTAAATTTTGTTCTACTTGCAATTGTTGATTTCTAAATGTTGACAGAGGAGACATAGCTTAATCTATATGAATAAGTTATTTATCAATTTCTTGTTAAATTCGAACCAAGTTATTGGTGTTAGTGGTAAAAAATGGTGTTAATGGTGAAAAAGAAATTAAAGAAGGAGGAGAAAAGGGGGTTATTAAAGAGTTGAAGGAGGAGGAACGGGCCGCGGGGGGGGGGGGTAGATATATATATATATATATATATAAAATAATATATAAATAATATATATATTTTTAAAAATATATATTATATATATATAAAGTACAAATATATTTTTTATTTTTTTAAAATATATAAAAATAATATGTTTATTGGATTATTTTTTAAAAAAATAAATTACAACTTATTACGTGGCAATGACATGACATTGATGTGGCACTGATTTGACAATTACGTGGGACGCGTGCACTTCACTCTCCGTATTGAGAGTGGTATAATTTTTTTAGGGTGGAAAAAAATTAACTTAAAAGTTGTTAAGGAGGTAAATAATTGTCCAATTAGTTTAGGGTCTAAAGTAAGTTTTGGCTACAAGTTTAAGAGTGTTTTGATGTATTATCTCTTTTTCAAACGATAATAGTGAAGAATACTCCCCCTATTTCATTTTGATTGATATTGTTTTTTTAATAAATCAAGCATAAATAATTTTATTTTCTAAAAAATAATCAGATAAATGTTATATCATGTTTAATATTTCAAATTGATTTTCTTTTGTAATCATAAAATAATGTAATATGTTTTTTATTTTATTTTTAGAAAGTCCCTAGCTTCAAATTGAAATAAATTATATCAAACAATTTGATAAGAATAAATTATCACAAGAAATAGTTAATAAGCGTACTACTTATCTATTTTATATTACTTGATTGATGTTAATTTGATACAACGTTTAATATTTTCCTAGTAATAATATATTTTACTAAATTAATTTTATTAATAATATTTTAAAATTCTAAATATTTGACTATGACTGCTCTACATAATTATTTAAAAGAATAATAAATTTTTCTTAGTTTTCTCAATTGAACAAGCAAAATGAAATATTTATTTTTGTCATACACTTAAAGGGAGTTAGTAATTTATTAGGTCGATAATTGTAGAAAAAGATAAATATGTGCAGTAAGCTTTCGCTATGCGTAGAATTCAATCAAAATTCAAACGACAAAGATTTATCATATTCAATTTGCATTTTTACAAGGTCATATTTTCATTGATCGTATAGTGACCTTTGAATCAAATAACAACAACTTTATTAGTAATGCTAAAACTCCCCTTCTTGGTAAAACAAGAACTATTTTCAAACAATTGGTGGAGGGATCTAATAATTATTATTAGGGACCCAAAGGTGATTTATGGGTGTTTAACATATGTACTTCCTCCGTTTCAAATTATTTATCCTAAATTGAGATGATACATTGATTAAAAAAATAATGAATAACATATCTAGTTTATCATAATACCCTTATTAAATGATGTTTATATTTTAATTGGAAAAAAATAATAATTAATGTATAGAGTAAAATATGGATTTTTTTTTTTATTAATGAAAAAAGATACGTAAAATGAGAAAATTAAATTAAAAAATTTAGAACGAGTAATTTGGAACAGAGTAAGTATGTACTTAGCAATTTAATTAATGGTAGTTTTGTCATAATACAGAAAGATTAGACAACAACATAGTCGAAGGTGAAGCAATATCCTTGGACCGGTAAATCATTGCCGGCACTTGAACATTCACGTGTCGGTAACTTACCCGAGGTCCCTCTATTTTACTCTCGAGACTACCAAGTACAACCACACGCGCTTCATCCAACTACCATATGGGTCCTTCCAAAGGAGTGCGTGTGTACACGCAGCGGGTAGTATAAAACAGTAGTACATTATTCAAATTTTACGTTCCCAACCACCATGTCAAGACAGCACAATGTAACAGACAGACGTAGACTCGACGGTACTGCGTGCTGATCAAAGGTTGAAAATACAGCTCACCTTTTACACCCATTTTTTACAAAGAAAACAAATGTGCTAATAGTTAGTAAAGTTATTTTCCCATGATTTGTATGTCGGGTTTTGAGATGTAAAAGTAATTACTAATATTTTTTTATAATTTTCATAAATTTTGCTCATACGAAATGCTTTGTACATGTAATTACACTTTCTAGACAGTTTTTGATGAAATCTTTTGTAATTTGTTGAACGATAAATGGTTAAGTTTAATATAACTGAAAAGAAAGCTCAATAATTTTTTCTTTTGGAGTTTTTGACTCGTTGAAGCCTAAATCAAATGTATAGTGCTATTAGTTGCGTAGGATGTTATGTGTAAAATTTTAACATGTAAAGCTGACAGATATACATTATTAGAATTAACAGAAGTTTATAAGACCTATTCTGGTTTTTTAATTATTCATTCCTAAGCTGATAGATAAATTCAATAGAGTGACAGTTAGTTCGGTTATATTAGATGGAGCGAAGTATTGATCAGTCAAAAATTCTTATATTCAAAAAATTGAAAGATGACGGAAATACAGATGTTGTGTTGGATGTGCGGACTGACTAGGAAAGATAGAGTTAGGAATGAGACTATCCGGGAGAAGGTGAAAGTGACTTCGGTGGAGGATAAGATGTGGAAAATGAGGCTGAGCTGGTTCGAACATGTGACGTGGAGGGGCACGAATGCCCCTGTTCATAGGTGTGAGAGACTAGCTTTGGATGGTTTTAGATGCGATGGGAGTAGGCCGAAGAAATACTAAAGAGAGGTGATTAGGCATGATATAAAACAATTTCAGCTTACTGAGGACATGATCCAAGATATGAAGATATGGAGGGCGTGAATTAAGTTAAAAGGCTAGTGCATGCGAGTGAGTTATAGCCAATGGTTAAGAGAGTTGTGGGATAGCCGGGGTGGTAGTCTTAGAGTTGTGTCTATAGGTTGGAGCTGCTAGTAGGAGGATATGAGGTGGTGGGTGTCTTTAGTTTGTTAGTATAAGATATTACTTTGTAGGTGTCTTATTTCTGTTATTTCGTTTTATTTCATGTTTTACTACGACTTTATTTATAATTTTCTGTCTTGAGTCGGGGTCTATCGGAAACGACCCTATACTTTTTTGGAAATAGCTATATGCACTATGTATATTTTATCCCCAAAACTTTATTACGTGGAAATACACTGAATTGTTGTCGGTATTCCTAAGCTATTTTCAATGATTAGCAAAATCAAAATAGTAAATTTTTTTTTTAAAATTATCTCAACAGATTCAAAAATCACTCACTTCTCTGAATCATAGCCTATTTTCATGTATGCACTCAATAGCAAAATCTTTTCATAAGCAATGACTCTCGGAATCATCACAATTCATCAATACACGGGATAGATCCGAATGCAGTGTATAAATAATTTTTTCATCATCTAAAATCTAAAATTAATAAGGGACAATCGAACAAATCCCATAAATTCATGCAGCATACAAAATAGGTGACAGAGAATCCTTAATCCTAGTCCCGTTTCGCCATAAATTTTTTTCCCTTTTTTTTGATTTTTTTCACTTTTCCGAAAATTATGGTATTTGGTTATGAAAAATCAGAAAATTATTTTGGAGTTGGATTCAAAAAAGTGAAATTATTGTTTTCACTATTTTCCACTTTCATTTTCAACTTTCATTATTCTTACATATAACCCCAATCTTTAAATTTTTTCACAAACACCTTTTATAACGTACAACCAACCACAAAAAAAATAAAACTATTATTTGTTTTCTATAGTACAACATCATTTTTAATTGTTACAAATATTCTAATATATTTTTTCTTCTTTTAACCAAAATTTACTAACGTGAAGTAAAAAATAATAAATGACAATCTATGGCAGAAATATATCAACATTATTTTGAATGAACTATATCATAGAAATATAAGGCTTAGTACATTATGTTATTTAAAAGTGAGAAATTTAATATTTTTTTCTTGCTATTCTAATTTTCTGTATATGTCATATAATGAGTATTATGATTCTAATAAATTATTAAAAAGTGGTCAATAAAGTTGTATATCAAACATAACGTAACGATCGATATTTACGATACAATAATATTCAAGGAAAATCAATATGATTAATAAAGAAAAAGAAAAAAAATCAAAACTAACCTATTCAGAAATAATTCATTCGTAATTTTTTTTTAAAAATACCACATTCAATAAAATAATTAATTCAAGTGAAAGTAATTAAGAATTTTCATCAACAAATATAAGAATATATAAAATATATTTATATATATCAATCATATTTATCAAAATATATTTATTTTATTCAATCGATTATGGTTAGATAAACCTATTTAGCTCGTGCTTGTGATGTTTTTATTCAAATTTTAGAAGAATAACAATCATAATAATTAGTTTGTTGTTAATTATTTTATCAATTGAAGGCATATAAATTATTTTCTCAACATTTGGTTGTATGTTAATAGGTAAATTAGTAGTTGAGTGATTTTGATAATTTTTAAAAGTTGAGGGCATAAAATCATATTTAAATTTTTTCTTTTAAAAGTCTAAAAAAAACTTTTAAAAAGCCATAACCAAACACAACTCCAACTCTAATTCCAAAAAAAAATAATTTAATTTTTATGGCCAAACGCCTACCTAGTATCTTTCAAAACGAGGAGGAAATGGTCTTCTAATATACTCCCTTCGTTTCGGAATAAGTGAATTGTTGAGGTATTTATTGATGTTTTAAAATAAGTGAATCATTGAATTTTTTTTTCAAATTTGCCCTTATGATTTAACAACCAATTAACTTTTGAAAATATATTACAAGGTCAATTTTTTTTTTTTTGGTAAAAATGAAAAGTTATGTTAAATTTATGTTTTTAATATTTTTTTCTTAATATATATGTTAAAATTTAACAATTTATTTATTATAAAACGAAAGGATTACTATCTATTAGTACAATTTAAATAGAATAAACTAATCATGTCAGATCTTTTATAAATACTTTTTAAATTGAAACTACAATGTTACAAATAACTACACAGTTAAGGAGCCTTTGACCGTGAAATTTTTTTATTTTTCATTAAAGAATTATTTTATTTTAGTGAAAAAAATAGAACTGTAAGTACTTGACATGAAAATTTTGAATATAATCTCATAATTATATTTGAAAAAGTAAAAATAAATGATACAAGTTTGATATATTTTTATTTTTTTTACTCATAAAATTTTAAAAATAAATTTAATTTATATTTATAATGAAATACAACTCAACTTAGACTCTAAAAAATTATAATTTTCATGATCGATAGGAGTAAATATGAATAGAAAATAAACACCGTTTATATAATAGTATGATATTGAAAACAATGAACGAAGATGTTGGGTATCATGGCATGTTGAACATCCCACAGAGAGCGTGGGGTTGCTTACTTTGTCCATTCTTTGTTATGCTACGCGTCAAAACTTATCCCTTTTTCCTCACACTCTGAATAAAGCAAAGGGATGAGCCGTTTTCATCACTTCCAACAGCACCTTCTGGGGTTCCTCACTAGCCTAAAGAAGAGAATTTTATTCTATTTTCTGCGTGGGTGAGTTAGCATGTGCCTGTAGGGTACAAATAATTCTGCTCTTTTCACTGCCGTAAAGAAGATTAAAAAAGGAAAAGAATCTGGTAATCCAAGATTCAGTCAATACCCTTTTCCTTTCTTTTCCTTTTTAGCTTACTAGAGTGTACTGTTACTAGTTCTAGCAGTTTTCTTGAACAGTAGCACATTTGGTGTAAGTTAAAGATATTCTGGGTATTGCTGTTTGTATTTTCTTGTTCTGTGTTTACTTTGTTTGACTGTGGTTTCTTGTGAAAAGTTTGTCATAATTGAACACAGCTCAGGGTTTTACTATTCATTGCCATTTTCTTGTTTCTTTCTGATATCTTGTTGGGTTTTTGGTTTGTTTCTGTCATGAAAATGTAACTTCTTTTTCCCCATTTTCTTTTTGTTTTTTTGGGCCAAGGAGGGTGAGTGATGTGGTGGGCAGAGGGGGCCAGTGGGTTTTTTTTTTTTTTCAATTAATGGTGAAGATAATGTTTGATAGAATCTTATTGTTGGGAAGCCAAAGTATGTGAATCACATTCAACAGAGTGTGGGAAAAAAGGTGAAGAAAATCAAGAAGGGATTTTGAAGGATGAATGTTAGTTCAGCTAGAGAAATGAATGATAGTTTAGCCATAACAGCATCATCATTGGCCATTACTGAGAAAAAACCTCAAAGGCCTGGTGGTTGTGTGGGCATTTTCTTTCAGCTCTTTGATTGGAACCGTAGATTTGCCAAGAAGAAGTTGTTTCCAAAGAAACTGCTTTCACCAGGTTAGCTACTTCGACATTCCACTCATTTCTTTAAGCAGAACGGTTACTTTCTTGAAGGTGATTCTAGCTAGAGGGCTAAATTTTTTCTTTGTTTGTGCTGCATTCTTATAGATCGCTTGAAACAAGCTTCAAAAAAGTTTGGAGGGGATGAGAAGCAGCCAAAGATTCGTTTGGTACTCATTTCTTGAACTATACTCCCACATTTAGCTTTCTTTTTTTCCCTCTTGTCTCAGATGTAAACCTGACAGGAAAGTTTTTGTTTTAATTGTTTTTGGTTCTTGCATGAACAATGTAGATTGCTAATGAGAACAGTGGGGGTTTTCCAAATGTAAAGAACAATGGAATGACCAATACATGTTGTGAAAGCAAGCGCAAAATGAAAGCTCCAAGTTTGGTTGCTAGGCTCATGGGTTTGGAATCGATGCCAGCAGCATCAGGCAGTAAGCCCAAAAAGGCTTCAGGTTCTGAAATTGGGAGCAATGTGGCAGAGAAACTCGGTGGTCAACCTGGCGGATCTGATAAAGAAGATATGGATTTCGAGAAGGCCGAAATAAAGCGTGAATTGAGGCCTCAAAAGCTTCAGAAGATAGGGCTTAGCGAGAGACGTTCAGTTTGCAGATTTAGTGCTGAAGCATTGCAGTTGAGGACTGTATTGTCAAGGCCAAGGAAACATCAGCCTAAATTGGTTTCTCCAGTAAAAAGTCCTAGAAATGTCTCTGGTAGAAATGCATCTAGGTTGATTGGCGCTGCAACTAGGATTTTAGAACCGGGTTTGCAAAAGAGTAGAGTGAAATGTGCTCTCACTTATCCTACTAGATATTTTTCCCCTTTGGAAGATAAAGCAGATTTAGCACCTCATCATTTGGAAGGCCCCAATCCTTGTGTGGATTCAAAAACTTTGAAAGGAACATCTGTGCCTTCATGTAAAAATTGTGGTTATTTTCTTCATAGTAAGAACGGTATACCAAATGTGGAAGAACACTCATCGTCTGTCTCGTCACCTATCTCTAGTTACTCTGGACCTCCTTGTCACGGTCCAGGAAGAAATATTCCAAAGTTGCCCATTTTCAGTAGCAGGGATCAACTAGAGAGAGTTTCTGAGGGTTCGTCCTCAGACGCCACTGCTGAAATAGATGATGTATC
Source organism: Capsicum annuum (assembly GCF_002878395.1). Classification (NCBI taxonomy): domain Eukaryota; kingdom Viridiplantae; phylum Streptophyta; class Magnoliopsida; order Solanales; family Solanaceae; genus Capsicum; species Capsicum annuum. The sequence continues at coordinate 141,791,506 of NC_061112.1, forward strand.
ATACTGTGCAGAACTCATATTGGGCAAAAGATCTATTAGCAGAAGTCGAATGGAGATGCATGGCACCCGCCAAGGGAACAATGTGAAGAAGGATGCATCACCTGTCACTCATGTGCTTAATCAGAAACAAAATCAAACATCTCAGAATAGAGAGAGGGGCCTTATGAAGTCTAAGCCAAGTAGTTTGCAGAGCAACAGAATTTTAGCAGCTGCAGAATCTATGAATAATACCAAAAATTTTGTTGCACAGAACAGAAGGCTAGGTGCATCTACCCGATTGAGGATGCCAGCCACAGCCGATGGCTGCAAGTTTGAAACGGAAAGAAAACCTTATTCGAGTAGAAGTGATTCCTTCTCTCCGGTGCGGAAGAAGAGATTGAATAATGTCTCTAGACAAGGAGACAGTTCTAGTTTTGTGAATGCGAATATGGGAGGAGAATCAAGTCCCTCTTCTGACAAAACAAGTAGAAAAGATGTTGCTTTTCCAATTTGTTCTGTTGATAGTCACTCCACTAAACCAAAGTTGCCATGTTTGCGAGAGGGTGTTACAACCAATAATAGTTCTGAGGGATGTAACGTTGTTTCATTTACATTTAAATCTGCAATGAAGCAGAAAGCTGGCACTCATGCAGAAGTCACAAAAAGGAAGTCTCAGAATTACTCAAGTGTTGATGCTACTCGGGGGAGATCCTTCTTTAAAGGAAATGATGAAGCACCATGTTTGCATAAATCCTTTCCTTTGAAAGGGGACATTTTAGGAGCACTTCTGGAGCAAAAGCTAAAGGAATTGACTAGTGAAGAAGAGTTCGGAGAAGGGGGCGCTGCACCTAGAAAAAGCACTGCAACGATCCTTCAGGAGCTAATAACGGCTTTAAATGAAGAGAAACAATTTCATCTGGACAGTTCGCCCGTTAGACCTAGCAGGAAAGAAGATTTGTGTGATGATGGTGATGTATCTTCTAGAAATACTTGCATGAATTTCCAGGTAACAGTTACTTAAATGTTAGCTATCTGAAGTTGCAGCGAATAAAATACTGAATGACCTCTTGTGAAATATATTCCCTTTTAAAGCTGAAGCAACTTAATTATCTATGATTTCTTAAGAGGGTAAACATCTTTGGACTTCTGGATAGTCATAAAATTCATTTGATGAAATTGGTTCTCTTCCTGCCTTTGTGCATCATATCATACTAAACTAGTACTAGGTGCATGTGCAGTCAAGATAACTTATACAGCACACTATGTTACAGAAGAACACTTCTATTAGGTTTATAATATGTAACCAGAGCACAGAGAAAAAGCCAATGGTTGATAAAATTTAGAAAGACTAAATCAAGCAAAGCCTAGTGCATCAAAAGTTACAGATTACGCAAATTTAGCATCATCTCTATCAGGGAATCCACATCATTTACTGTGACCAGTTTTTTATAAGTATATTTCTTCTTATGGCCATGTATCATCTGGCTCAAAGCTAGAATATTAAGTGCTTTTGGCTTAAATTTGAAACATAGGCAACCATTGGAACTGTACTAGTAGTAGTCGGGAAATAGCATTTCAGGATGCTAACGGTTCTTACTGTCTTCCTTAATGCATAAAACTCAGTGTATCTGTGTTTCCTTTAAGTTTATATACCCAGGTTAGGCACCTGATTCATGATAGTAAAATTTTTAGCAGCTGCCTCACAAAATTTTGACACCCAAGATCAAATGAAACCTTTTTCGATTGTCATCACGTAGACTAGGCTTTTGAGAAGTCCTTTTCTTCTTTCCTCACTCAGCCAAAGAGTGTTAGTTAAAGGTTTAGTTATTGTACTATTATTCAGCATTTTCCCCCGCCCTTGCTTTTCAAGTGCATAAAAATTTCTTAGTGTGTCTTGCTTCAGTTATGAACCTATTGTTATTTGTCTGAATCTTATTATTGCTTTTGAATTCGTGCTCAGGCCATACCAGATTCAGCAGCAACAGATTTAGTTGGGAATTCACTTGATCACCATAGTCCGGGATGTGTTCTTGAAGCTGCCTTTTCAACTGACAGCTACCTCTCCAGCAGTCCCAATAGTAGCTCAAGTATGGTCCCCGATTCGACATTTTACTATTTGCATACTTCATACTTCCTTTCTTTCCCTCAAATACATAAATTAAAAAAGTAACACAACTCTGAACTTGGATTTCATGCTTCTAATAAATATGATGCTTGTTTACTTCCAGAGGACAAAGTGCTTGCTGGATCAGTGGACTCTATTGATGATGAACCACTCTTTCCAGAACCTGATAGAGATCTTTCGGATTGTGAGACCTCATTATCCACCAGGAGTTGCAGAGCACTGATCACTGACCATTTTAACAACGTTTCTGGATTGCTAAGCAAGATTGATCAGTTAAAAGGAAGCAAACTCAGTTATGCAAAAGAGGTCATTTTGAATACTGAACTCATATTTAGAACTACACCTCAACAGCAGGCTCTACCTGTAGAGGATGGGTTCTCTGTGAGCCATTTTCTCCTCAATGAACTTGAAATGCTATCGAGTCTTCTGTGGATGACTTTCAGTCAGCTGCTTGGCTGTAACGACCCAAAACAAATGAATCAGCTTAAAGGATTCGCCTTTGATTGTCTATTAGAGTACCTAGACTCAAAATTTGCTCGATACTCTGATTCTGGTTTCAGAACCTGGACCAAACTACCATCAAGTATGACCAAAGAGATTCTGATTGCTGATATTATTGAAGAGGTCAAAGAGTGGACAGAATTTGTTGGTTTGATCCCAGACGAGCTAATAGAATGGGATATGAGCCATTCTTTGGGTAAATGGACCGATTTCGAGATTGAAGAATTTGAATGTGGCACTGAAGTTGCTAGGCATATTCTCCAAGAATTAGTAGATGAAGTTGTTTTAGACCTCTACAGTTTTAGCTAAATTTGGATGGAACTGTTAGTAGCTCCTCTTTTTGAGACTTTGTTGCAAGCCTATCAGTGCTGTTCTCATGTGATAACTCCTTGCCTCAATAATGTCAAGCAAAGTATTTTGTACAAATCATTGATTCTGCATCTGATTCTACTTATTCTACTTGCGCTTTTGTATTTATGATGAACATTAAGAACAATCCCTTCGTGAACATTGTTTGAAGTAGAACATTACAAGCACAAAATGAAAAATGGTTGAAATGTAAGAACAATTTGAAGGGAAACCCAATAAGCCTAAATGGATGCATATGCATTATTATGATATTCAATGTTCATCAATCCATAAGCAAATTACTTTCTATAGTTCCCAGTAGGTTACAATGAGTTTTGAATGAGTGTTTTTTAATGTGAAATATAGCTTCAATTGACTACTATCCTAGTTTGCTGATTCCCGAGCTGCTGGATAGAGGGTCAGCTTCTTTAGGAAGCTTTTGCTCTGTCACAGAGTTAATGTTTTGGCTGTGTTAGGGAAAGCAACTATATGGCAAGCCTTGTTCAGTTGTAATATTTCTTACAGTTTACTTCCTTTGATTTCTTATCTAGATATAAGAGTACCAGCTTTTTAGTTGATTGCTTTTATTAGGATGGATTGTTAGCACAGTTCTTGCTGGCGCCTTTGTTGGTTCATTTACTGGGGGAGCTCTGGCTGATCAATTTGGTCGAACAAAGACATTTATATTGGATGCAATTCCACTTGCAGTTGGTGCGTTTCTATGGTACGTACCTTACCATAGTCAAAGATACAATGTCAGCTCATTACCATTAATGCAATCATCTAATATGATGTCAAAACTTTCAGTACCACTGCACAGAGTGTTCAGGCTATGATCATTGGTCGCTTACTTACTGGAATTGGCATTGGCATCTCATCTGCTATTGTGCCACTTTACATATCCGAGGTGTATATCTCACTCAAAGTCACATCTGTTATACAGTATTTCAATGGTTTTACTTTTGTTTTCATAGGATCCTAACAAATTTTCGGTGCTTAGATCTCACCCACGGAAATTCGCGGCACACTTGGAACTGTCAATCAGCTATTCATTTGCATTGGAATTCTTGCTGCATTAGTGGCTGGATTGCCTTTGTCTGGAAATCCTTTGTGGTAATTTCCCATTATGTATGTTCTTAGAAGAAAACAGTTTTGAAATTTAACTTTTAAATGATTGGTACATGAAGTCATCCATAGGCCTTCCAAAAGATTCTGACAGAAGAAGATTCCAACAAGATGGCATGAATGGTTCTATCTGGGCCTGATTAGTCCAGAACCGATGGGATACCCATTTGGTGGTCCTAATATAATTCTGGACCTGTTTGAGATCAAAGTGGTGGTGGATGGCAGAGTTTAACACTTCGGTGCCTAATTTCTCTGTTCTTATTTTCTGTTGTTTTTATCCTTTAGGTAGTTTTCATTCTTTGTAGTGCATGAATCTTTCTATTGATAATGTTACTACTTAAATACAGTATTCACTTTAGTTCAGTTAATGGTGTATTTCTCTAGCTTCATTCAGTGGTGGGGTGAGTTAAGTTTAAGTTTATTTATTTTGTTCCCTGTTCAGATAATAAAGTGTCAGGTTTGTTGCTTAGTTTCTTTGATGGAAGTTGTATTGTCGTCTTGTCTGAAGTCTGGCAACTACTAGTTGTAGAACCTTATTCATTTGTGAACGCAGTTCAATATTTGTAATTCATGAATCTTCTGTTGATAATATTTAATCATTGTCTAACCTTTGCAGTTCTCGTGTTAATGATTAAAGATTTGGTTTTAAATCCATTAATTTACTTGTCTCGCCATTCATATGTCAGGTGGAGAACAATGTTTGGTATATCACTTATTCCATCTGTTTTACTTGCACTAGGAATGGCATTTTCTCCAGAAAGTCCTCGGTGGCTCTATCAGGTTTTTCCATAAGATCTTTCTTTTCTAGTTTGAAATCCTCAGTATGGGTATCCTGTCTACTGCTACAATCTATGTCAGAGACTTGGAGGTCGTTTGGTATGCTGGACAAGCATAAATAATCCTGGGATAAAAATTAGTACCGCCTTATCCCTTGTTTCGTTACTAATTATGGGATAAGTTATATCAGAATTACTAATTATTACTAATTAGAACGAGGACTAGTTATTCCTGTCAGAGGGTGGATAACAGTACTGGGATAGGGATAAGTTATCCCGGGATAAAACAATGAAAATGACTAAAACACCCGTGAGGTCCCTCAAACCCTTTTCATACTATTTTGTGCAAGTAATACTTTTTCTTAGAACTTTTGCAATGCATATTATTTTAATACAACAAACCAAACTGTCAATAACAAATAATACATGGATAACTAGCCCTCGCGTAACTTTTCTTAAAAGCAAACGACCCTTTATAGTCTTAGTTAAACTATCCACTTCTGTTTTGCAGCAAGGGAGAATTTCTGAAGCTGAGACATCTATTAAAAGGCTATATGGTAAAGAAAGAGTTGCTGAGGTTATGGTGATCTGGAAGATGCTTCTCAGGGTTCTTCAGAACCAGATGCTGGGTGGCTTGATCTTTTTAGTAGCCGTTACTGGAAAGGTATATCTTTGATCATTCAGTAAACAACAACATATCCAGCATAATCCCACAAGTGGGGGCTGGGAAGGGTAGGATGTACGGCGACTTTACCACCTTTGAGGATTTTAATCATTCAGTATTGTAGGTACAAGTGGGGGCTGGGAAGGGTAGGATGTACGCCGACCTTACCACCTTTGAGAATTTTAATCATTCAGAATTGTAGATAATGTTGATGGTGAGTCTAATAAGTGTCTGATGCTCAGTTCTTACATATCCTAAGGTCTAATAGTTTCCTGCATGTTATATAAGAATTGATCATTCAGTATTGTATATAATGTTGATGATGTGTGTCTAATAAGTACCTGATGCTCAGTTCTTATATCCTTAGCTATAACAGTTTCCTGCATATTGCTTAAGAGTGAACTCAAATTTCTGTACATGTTGTCATATTGTTAGCATCTGCCTTTTGGCTGTTATCCTGCACCGTGATCATTAGGAACTTCAGACAGTGGTGTGTAGTTCTGCTCTGCTGCATTAAAGAAAAGCGTCTCAGTTATTTTGCTTAAGTTCCAAAACCTTGATCACTGAAGCATAGGTTTTAGTCTGGGATGTGTCTCCTTTTTCCTCCGTAATCAACTTTGTTTTGCTTTGTTTTGTTTTTCGGTTTGTATGGTCAAAAATGTAGAGTAATGGACATTAAATTCTGTTGTCTTCCGCAATTTGTAACCTTAATAATTTCTTGGTTGAAAGAGAACTGTTACTGACAACTTAATTTGTTCTACAAGTACAAACAATAAAAGCCTGTGTGGTTTTTGCTTGTGCGCACACATTTCTCCACCTAAGTTTGTTCTTAATGTGCTATCATCAGTCTTCCATCATTGCAAGTGTATTTGATATTTTCAGCTCCTGATATTTCTGTGCCATATTGTACAACTAAAATATGACAATTGTACCACCAAATTGGTCTAATTGTTGTCGTCATTGCAGTTGTTAGCATTGGTGCAGCTATGTTCTTGTTCCAGCAGTTGGCCGGGATAAATGCTGTTGTCTAGTATTCCAAGAATTAGTAGATGAAGTTGTTTTAGACCTCTATAGTTCTAGCTAAATTTGGATGGAACTGTTAGTAGCTCCTCTTTTTGAGACTTTGTTGCAAGCCTATCCTATCAGTGCTGTTCTCATGTGATAACTCCTTGCCTCAATAATGTCAAGCAAAGTATTTTGTACAAATCATTGATTCTGCATCTGATTCTACTTATTCTACTTGCGCTTTTGCATTTATGATGAACATTAAGAACAATCCCTTCGTGAACATTGTTTGAAGTAGAACATTACAAGCACAAAATGAAAAATGGTTGAAATGTAAGAACAATTTGAAGGGAAACCCAATAAGCCTAAATGGATGCATATGCATTATTATGATATTCAATGTTCATCAATCCATAAGCAAATTACTTTCTATAGTTCCCAGTAGGTTACAATGAGTCGGTCCGATTCAAACCTATTGCTCTATACAACACTTAAGACAAATTTATAAAATCAATCTTCTGTAAAAAGAAAATGTAAATCAAAGACCAATCTTTCAAGCAAGTAAAAAGGACCGGACCACTCGGTGTAGTAAACTCCCGCTATGTGCAGGGGGGGGCTGGGCCACAAGGGTGTATTGTAAGTAGATTGTGTTTCCATAGCTTGAACCTGAAACATCCTCGTACATGGTAGCAACTTTAACGGTTACACCAAACTACCTTGTCAACAAATCAAATGTAAAAAAGATTGAAGAATCAAAACCACATGAAGAATGATTCTCCTCCATTCTTCAGAAGGTGAGAATCATAATTGTCTGTAACCAAGAAGAGTCCTGCCAGCAACTCTGTTAGTTCTTCCTACTCTGTTATCACCATTAATGGCACTCCTTGCAACAGACGTCAATCCCTTCAATTCCTCCACATTAGCATAACTCTTCCTAGTCATCAAACCCCCAATCCTCTTCTCCGCTGAATTGACCGATTTGCTACCTCCAATACTCCCAACAACCCCATAAGACTTGCCACTTTTTACACCAGACGGAGGCGGAGTAGCTGACTTCTCCTTCAAAGTCGGCAGCATAGTAGGTGGCGGCTTTCGATTCTCCTTCCTCAATGCCGATGAAAAATCAGGGACTGATTGAGCCAAAATCGATGATCCTTTTGTCCTCTTTGGTGGTGTTACAAAACTCCCTTGAAATTTCACCTGTTTCTTCGGAGGAGTAACAACAAACTCCGCTTGGTAATCCATTTCCTCCTCCTCTTCTTCGGGGATCGATTGTTTCATGTGCTTTATTCGCAGTTTTTTCTCTCTAAGATCAGCATACGCTTTGTAACGAGGACCTCTTTCCATCAGTAAACAATCAGTAGTGAGTTGAAGGAACTGGGGTTGATCAGAATTTGAAAATTGTGAGAGAATTAAGGACTTGGGGTCGAGTGCTGCGTACAGAGAATGAAGCGTTTGAGTTTGAATTGAAGATTCACTGGTCCCACGCCCAGCCATGGCGAATGTTGTGCCTAGACAGTGAATGCTTGTGGAGTTTTGTGTTTGAAGTTGGATTTGGTGAAATTTTTTGTTGTTTTCAAAAGATTTTTGAGTCTCCATAACGGTCAAAAAATGAAGCCAATAGGACTTGGATATGTTACCACTTTTTTTCTTTTCTTTTAACTCTACTTTTTCTCTCTTTTGGTTTTCTTTTCTAACGTTCTTATTGGAAAAAGGTGGGTCCAAAAGTCAAACTTAAATGAAAGATTTTAGGACCCTCCCTCCCATTTTACCCATGACACAGCTATTAAAAAAATAATAAATAACATGGTTAATTTATTATACTATTTCTATTAAATGATATTTACATTTTAATTTAAAAAAGAAGTAATTAATGCAAAGGGTAAAATATAAAAAAAAAAATTATCTTGTTTTGATAAGTAAAAAAAGGACAAGTAAAACGGAACATCAAATTAGAAAATTTGGGACGAATAAAATACGAAGGAAGGAGTATATTTTTGGGATTCTACGAATCAAAGGAATGAAATTAGCATATGATGATTAACGTTGGAATCCTATGCCAAATGAGGAGGAAAACTCCAAGGAAAAGAAAGGATCTTTTCTTCCTCGTACAAAATTTTGCAAATGGGACGGCAATTTCTCAGCATCACATGTGGATGGATATACCAAAATTACCATATTCCCACACACGATTTTTGTGCCATTTGTTCTAAATTGTTGTTGATTTTGCATTATTTTCATCCGATATCATCAACGAAAATCATGTCATTAATAATAATAATAATAACGCCGCAATTAAAGAAGTGATAAATAATGAGAAATTGTCTTGCAAAGCTTCAAAGACAACATGTCATTCAATGGTCATTTATAATGCAACATATGCAAAGATTCTCATCAAGTGCAAAAGATATTAAATAGTTCCTCGTGTAAATAATAGTAAGAACCAATAGTAGAAATCTAGGTATGCATAACACAAGCTCTAGGTTGTGTAAGCCACTTTAGACATCATAACATATAATTCAAATGAACTTACAACCCTCCAATGGAACAAGTAACTGAAAGCATTATCATCAACTCTCCCATTCACTCCATTCCAACAATTTCAATCGTTCTTTAACCTTTTTCCTTTTTTTTCCAAAATTTTGCTACATCTTTTCCTCCCGATGCTTGTTTGCTTTCGCTCTTATTTAGCATTGGATGGACTTAACCACGTAGTTTGAACTGCATTTCCAAATAACACGCTCATAGATGAGGATCAGCAGTCTGGTTCTGTAACACAAGTTCTGGGCTCATCGATAGAGGTTCTTCTGAGGTTACATGCAACCTCAAGGTTATGAAGAGAAGGAAAAAGTAAGTACTACTACATATAAGATGTGGATACCCATTTCTAACATGCTAAAACAGTGTTCTTTTTCCTTCGAAATAAGTCATTTCTACAAGTGTTTACAGATACTGCATGTTCAGCATGAGACGCTCAACTAGTTAGACTTTAAGTTACTATGTAACTATCGCGGTCTTTCATACATTCACTCTCGATTCATTACATCGAACTTTGTGATACTTGTATTTCTGCCCTACATTAAATCGCGAGATTCTAGTGCCAAAGCCTTCCAATACTACCGTCCTGACAGCCCCAACTCCTTGATCAAGTGCTGCATCCACCTGTTCGGGTACAACAAGAGATTGAAACATCAAAACTATTGATTGAACATCGAGAGCTCACATTGTTATTCTTGCTTAGCTTAAATATCTTTTTTCTCAATAAATAAGTAGGGAGAATGATGGAGGTAATGAAGGGTAAGGAGAAACAAATTGACAGCTCCTTGCATACATACAAAACAGAGAAATAAATAGTTATGATGTCCATGTCCTCCTTTAGGCTGAAGCCTCAATATACCATTGGGTTAAGCTCATCTCATCGTAAACCTACAAGGACGAGTGTAGACATTGCTTCAAATCATGGGAAAAGATTATTTGGAGCACATGTACATGGTATTATTCAATGTAGAGCACTAACCTAAACCCTAAAAAAGTCAAAAGAAAAGTTATCTCCTACGATTATCAAAAACTGAAAATGAGAAGTCATACGAAAAGGATGTGACGCAATGGCACCTGATAATATGCATCAAGCGGTCCAACCTAGTAGAATATAAAAAGTAACATTTGGATTAGGTTTATATATAACAAAGAGGAATTCGGAGTCCTCCCCTACCAGAAAGATAAGAGCAACCTTAAATGGAAAAGGAATCAACAGGGAGAAGGAAAGAGAGAAGAATCATCAGAGGTTATGTAGCCAACCAGAGGAAATAACTACATCCAACCTCGTGCTGTCTTCTAAAACAAATGACCTTCATAAAAATCTTCTAAAGCAAATGACAAACTCACAAGAAAAAGAAGGTCCCAAAAGTTCCACAATGCGTGTGAAAAACATAAGCAAATTCGTGTTTGCTTCAAAAATTTGAACAACTTGTTTTGCATTTCTTTTTCCAAATATTGTTTTTCAATCAGCTGCATTTGCAAAAACTGAGAAACTACTTTTGATTATCTTTCAAAAGTTTCCACTTTTTGCAAAAACAGAAAAAAAAAATATTTCTCTCTTGGTGTTTGGTTTGTAAATATTTTTGCGAATTTGACGATTTTTATGATTGAAACCTTCTTCAAAATTTTTGAAGCAAACAAGATTATGTGAAACATGAAACGACAAACGAAATAAAAGGTTGAAGAGAAAATAAGTAGAGCTCAGTTGCTCTAGAATGACTGTGTAACACCCCAACTTAGCAACGAGTTCACATCAGCAAAATATATAAGTAAGAAAACTTAGTCGTGCGGGTCTGGGCCCAGAGCGGATAATATCACTAGTGGGTTGGGCAGAGACATGGGCATCTCGGGCCTGTGTGGTTCGGAATGCCCATCGCGGTCAGGGCCTCGGGTCGGGTCGTGACAGAATGGTATCAGAGCCGCTCCTATATCAGCCCTGTCGATGTGGGTCAGAGTTCAAACTGAGTGTAGGCAAATCCCATTCAGTGGGGCAAGTGGGTCAGAGTTCAAACTGAGTGTAGGCAAATCCAATTCGGTGGGGCAAGGAGTCCCACGTAGACTTGATACCTCCAACACCCTCATAAAACTTGCCACTTTGCTACCTCCAACACCCCATAAAACTTGCCACTTTTTGCACCAGACGGAGGGGGAGTAGCTAACTAGCTACTTCTCCTTCAACATCGGCAGCATAGTAGGTGGCGGCTTTTGATTCTCCTTCCTCTATGCTGATGAAAAATCAGGCACTGATTGAGCCAAAACCGATGACCCTTGTGTCACTCTTTGGTGGTGTTATGTTAACTCCCTTGAACGTTGGAATCCTATGCCAAATGAGGAGGAAATTCCAAGGCAGAGAAATGATCTTTTCTTCCTCGTATAAAATTTTGCAAATGAGACGGCAAATTTTCAGCATCACATGTGGATGGATATACCAATATTACAATATTCCCACTTAAGTGAGTAGCATGATTTTTGTGCCATTTGTTCTAAATTGCTGTTGATTTTATATACTACTTTCAACCGATATCATCCAGGAAAATCATGAAACTAATAATAGCTGCAAAGACAAAATGTCAGTCAATTGTTATTTATAATGCAAAATAGTATTCTAGGTTATTCTCATCAAGTGCAAAATATATTAAATAGCTCCTCGTGTAATAATAGTAAGAACCAATAGTCGAAATCTAGATATGCATAACACAAGCTCTAGGTTGTGTTGTGTAAGCCACTTTGGACATCATAATATATAATGCAAATGAACTTACAACCCCAAATGGAAGAAGTAACTGAAAGCATTATCATCAACAATTTCAATCATTCTTTTATTTTCTTCCTTTTCCAAAATCCTGTTGCATCTTTTCCTCCCGATGCTTGTTTGCTATATCACTCTTTCGCTCTTATTTAGCATTGGATGGAGTTCAACCACCTAGTTGAACTGCATTTCCAAACAACCCACTCATAGATGAGGATCTAGTTGCGCAGCACAAGTTCTGGGCTCTTGTTATCCATTGATAGAGGTTCTTCCAAGGTTACATGCAATCTCCATGTTACGAAGAGAAGGGAAAAGCAAGAATTACTTATAAGATGTGGATACACATTTGTAACATGCTCAATAACAACTTTGCAAAATGGAACTCTAAATAAGTCTATTCTACAAGTGTTTACAGACGCTGCATGATCAGCATGAGACGCTCAACTAGTTAGACTTGAGTTACTATGTAACTATTGTGGTCTTTCATACATTCACTCTAGATTCATTACATCAAACTTTGTGATACTTGTATTTCTGCCCTATATTAAATCGCGAGATTCTAGTGCCAAAGCCTTCCAATACTACCGTCCTGATAGCCCCAACTCCTTGATCAAGTGCTGCGTCCACCTGTTCGGGTACAACAAGAGATTGAAACATCAAAACTATTATTGAACATCAAGAGCTCACATTGCTATTCTTGCTTAGCTTAAATAACTTTTTTCTCAATGGATAAGCAGGGAGAGTGACGGAGGTAAATGAAGGGTAAGGAGAAACAAATTGACAGCTCCTTGCAACACATCATATGCATACATACAAGACAGAAATAAATAGTTATATCCAGCACCACCTTCTTCTGATGACTTACTTATTTTACAAGAACAGAAATATATGGGAGCTTTATGATAATGAAGTTTAAGAGACGACTTGACCCATTCATTGGCATACCTTTCATGATGAGATAACATGAATAGTACTTTGACTAGCATCAAGAAGCGCAAGTACCTGTTTTCGCTCCGTATCACTGAATTTTTGTAAAAGATAGGCCTTCATGTCCATGGTCCCAGGTGGATTTCCAATGCCTACAATAAATACATGAAAAAAAAAATACTTTTTAGCTCAGAATTTCATAGAGCAATTGTGTAGAATACAAACACACAGTTTCAATTGGTAATTATTATGCTTTCACAACAAATGATAAGCAGTCAGGAGGAACCTATGCAACATCGTGGAAATTCACGGCGACCATCCAAATGTTCCATCACACTTTTCACCCTGCCAAATAAACAAGAAATCAAATGTAAAATTTTTTAATATTCCTCTGACTGAATAGAGCTTTTAATAACTTGGGCAGTAGAAAGAACCAATGAGCTAATATCACACACAGTACAATCAGAGATCCAGTATCATTTAGATTTTGACTACTCAAGAACAATACCCATTATGATGGCCATGTCCTCCTTTAGGCTGAAGCCTCAAAATACCATTGGGTAAGCTCATCTTGTCGTAAACCTACAAGGATGAGTACAGACATTGTACACTTCAAATCATGGGAAAAGATTATTTGGAGCATATGTACATGGTATTATCCAATGAAGAGCACTAACCTAAACCCTAAAAAAGGCAAAGAAAAGTTATCTCCTACGATTATCAAAAACTGAAAAAGAAAAGTCATACCAGAAGGATGTGACGCAATGGCACCTGATAATATGCAGCAAGCGGTCCAACCTAGTAGAATATAAAAAGTAACATTTGGATTAGGTCTATATATAACAAAGAGGAATTCGGAGTCCTCCCCTCCCAGAAAGATAAGAGCAACCTTAAATGGAAAAGGAATCAACAGGGAGAAGGAAAGAGAGAAGAAAAAATTGTTTTGTTACTTTTGTTAATAAAAGCTAGAACTATAAAAGATGCAAAATTATGAAACTATGAGAGAATAAAAAGGGAAAGAAGAAAGTAAGACCTATATGATATAATACAGGAAGCACCTTTCAGATGACATACTAAGGAACAGCCAGAAGCTTTTACCAAAGCATCTTTTATGCACATATCATACATGTAACTTTAATGAATCATCAGCAGCATGATTTCTCTCGTTCATGTTTAATCTTGGTTATGTAGCCAACTAGAGGAAATAACTACATCCAACCTCGTGCTATCTTCTAAAACAAATGACCTTCATAAAAATCTTCTAATGCAAATGACAAACTCACAAGAAAAAGAAGGTCCCAAAAGTTCCACAATGCGTGTGAAAAACATAAGCAAGTTCCTATTTGCTTCAAAAATTTGAACAACTTGTTTTGGATTTCTTTTTCCAAATATTGTTTTCAACCAACTGCATCTGCAAAAACTGAGAAACTACTTTTGATTATCTTTCAAAAGTTTCCACTTTTTGCAAAAACAGGAAAAAAAATTCTTTCTTGGTGTTTGGTTTGTAAAATATTTTTGCAAATTTGACGATTTTTATGATTGAAACCTTCGTCAAATTTTTTGAAGCAAACAAGATTATGTGAAACATGAAACGACAAACAAAATAAAAGGTTGAAGAGAAAATAAGTAGAACTCAGTTGCTCTAGAATGCCTGCCTGTTAGCTAGTTGTGGAATAGTAATATTTAGGAAGTAGAAGTATCAATAAAGAAGATTCTTTTTCAACCATTCTAAGGCCAGTGTTCAAAAGAACCAGATGGTTTAACAAAAACTCAGTAAAAATGGAAGGAAACTATGTCCGAACTGCTATTCTGATAGGGGACTAACTGTGAATTTTTCTATCAGTTTCAGTAAAACATTAATGTAAGCATCCTATGCAAAGGGTCAATATGCAGGAGATGGCATCTGATTAACTGGCAATGCTGGTCCACCAAGGTTTTCATGTTAAGGCAGTCAGAGAGTTGATCAAGGAACCTAACATGCTTCAACTCTTTCTACGAAGCAGATGCACAAGCATAACAGGCAACGTGTCAGTTCATTGCAAGTAGAAGCTGATCTATAAAGTGGCAACAAGTCCACTGACTCTTGAGTAGAGTTCCACAATGTTGAACGCACATATATATACGAGGCAGATTAATGGTTATGGAAAAGTCCGTGTACACACATCCACACACTGAGTAACTAAACAACAATAGCTACTGTATACATACTGCTTCTCCACTGAAATTCATGTAGGCCTGAGGCTTCGCCAATACAACAGGTACCTCTCCTATAGAACCTGCACCGAGCACATCACATAGAACCCGTCAAAGCTCAACATTGGTAATAAAAAAAAATAATTACAATGAGCAGATTCAAATAACCACCTATCCCAATCAACGCTTTCGACTGTATTGTGTTTAACAAGATTCCCTCCTCGTGAGAAACTCTATCAATGATCTCAAAACCAACCTGATTAACAAAACCCCACAATGGAAAAACACGAACAACAATTATTCATACACAAAAAAAATTGAACTTTGAAAGGAAAAACAAAAACTAAGGCAAACAAAAACTAAGGCTATGGGGTATATGTAAATTACATTGTGTCGAGTCCCATGATACTTGTTTCCAGGATTTCCTAGTCCAACAATCAACCAAGGAGTGTACTCAACCTTAACCCCATTAGACTGCTCAGGAAGTGAAGCTGACACTCTAAGCCTTACTGGGGCTAAAGGCTTTTGATAACAAGGGATTCTTGAATATGATATACTGCAAGTTTTGGGGGCATATACTGCATGCAACATTGACCTAATTAACAAAGAAAATTGATAAAACATGATGGGTATTCTTAGAATTGAAAACAAAATCATAACTTGGGGAAGAAAGGGAAATAAAATAGGAATCTTTAACATACCTTAAGTTGATTGTGTGATAGAGGAAAGAAGGAAGGAAGGAAGGAAGGAAGAAAGGAAGGAGAAAACGATTGAAGCTAAGAAGAAGGACTGTTAGGCAGACTCAATTTGCCCGCCAGTGGCACCACCATTTATGCTTCTTGATGAAAGCTTTGGATAGAGTCAGAGAGATGATATTTTACGGATACCATGTAAGTACTCCTCCCAAAAATATTTTTTATTATTATTGAACTTTTTTTAAAAAAAATTGATTCTTTAATATTTTAGACAAATAATCCAGATTACTGATAAATAATTAGACAAGTTAACACTGAATGCAGTTTCTTTTTTGGTTGGACCGTGAAATAACATTTCACAATAATAGATGATGGATGGACAAAATACAAAGTGAACATTAACTCCGAGGGCCAAAAAATACGAGAAAATAATTTTTATATCTATTCACAATTTGAGAAGAAGAAAATAATTTTACAATTTTTTATTTTTTTTTTATAATCATGATGTTTGTATTAGTTGGTCCGTACTTTGATTAATTTCATAAAAATCTGTCTCCTCCAACCATCCCATATGTATCAGATAACTCTATCCAGTAAGGTTATGCACACCTCGATTAATTTCACAGAATATCTGTCACCTCCGATCAACAACAAATATCAAGTTAGGATAGAACATATGGGAAAAATCACCCAATGTATATATGAGAATGCTTTTCTTTGTTGAAAATTGAATTTGGGATCTTATGGTGCTTAATTCAACTTCATTGAATCACTAGGCCACACACTAAATGCAATTCTACGAAAATTCACATACAATCAATGTATAATGAAGTTTATGAAACACATATTTCCTAATTGTCTTAGAAGAGTATTTTCTTTTTTTAATTTTAGAAGATGCATTTTGTAAAAAGAAAATATTTTTTCAAAATTTCAATCAATCAAATAAAGCAAAAATAGAAGTATTTCCCTCCTTACCAAAGACACCCTAGTACAAGACAGTTGATAAAAGAAAAAGGGAAAATCTAAATTATTTTTATTTATACTGTAAGAAAAATAAAAATTTAAAAGTAAATGCCAAAAAAATGAAAATTTACATGGTCCCTCCCTTTATGTCTTTGAAAATGGGAGGGGCCGGGTCTGGGCCATAGATGAGGTGGATATAGCAGTGAAACGAATAATAATCATATATGTGATGAATCAGCATAGCAGAAGAGAACACATCACGTGCGGGCCGTGTAGTGTAGTGCAATCTCTCCTACGCAAACCAAATCTAATCTGCAATCCAACAAGCACCCCTCTTCCTATTTTCTTCTTTGCCCTTTTCATTCTTCTCTTAATTTAAATCTTAATCAATTATGATTTTTATAAATCATTTTCTCTAAGAAAAATAATCAATAACATAAATAGCTATGATAAATATTAAAAGATGCCAAATAAAATGAAATGAGACCAGTCAGTACTATACAAGGACATAAATCATCAGAATTTTAATCATTTTTTGCCATGTACAAGAAGGAAAAAAAGGAGAATAACAGGAAATAAGAGAATGGTCCATCAACTTAATTGGTTGGTAAACTAACTAGTAAGCGAGCTTTAATGAGTTAAAAATAAAAAGGTAAGGCGAACAGTTTAGTCCAAATCAATCACAATAATTCCCAACTGTCTTCGAATTCATCGAACCTCCCCAATGCCACTTTGTAACTACTACTGCATTCAACTCTAAATTTAACGAAAGTAATTCATCGAAGCCAACTCAAAGAAAAATATATCTCACCGTTCACACTCTACTTACCAAAATTCCACTGTAATTATTCCAATCTTCCATCTTATTTTTTTTCATGATTGTCAATGTCATTGCCATTTTTGTTTGATTTCTTCATGTAAATCAGCTCTTTGTATTGTGATTTATTCTGATTTTGCTTCAAATCTGGTGTTGATTTCCCGATTCAAGTTCCTACAGTGTAGATGATGAAATGAACCATGTTTCGCTAATAGTAGTGTAGAGTATGGGCGATTGTGTACTATTCATTTATTTATTGCGCTTTATTTTATTGACTTTTCCGTATATGTACTTTTTGTTTCACAGGTAAGCATAAGAAGGCTTTCGAAAATGCAAGCTTTAACTGTCACAGTCAAAGGCAACGTAGGATTTGGCTTTCAGAATCGCCAGATTTTACAAAGCGTTTGTGATTTTCGTAGTAGGAATTTAGCTGGTAAAAGTTTCCGGATGACGGAGAGGAGTAGTTGTTTTGGAGTCAATATGGATTCTGCTTCTATGGGAATCGAACTTGGTCGTGCTCGGAGGACTGTTCAAAGTGTTTTTGGTTCGTCTGCAAAGCCCAGATCACACAGGGTTCGAGCTTCTGGTACATGTTTCATTTATCTTTTTTCGTATTTGTATATTGAATCAGGATTGTACCTTTTGATGCAGAGGATTTATATGGAAAGACGCGTATCAATCAGACTGTTTTCGGGGTGTCAAGCTTTCAACTTTGGGCTCTGTTTATGTGTGGATTTCTGAATCTCTTTGTGCCATAATAGAAACATGACATTTTTGTATCATATTTAGAGACGTGTAAAACCTTTTTTTTTTTTTTGATAACCGTGGTGTCCGGGCTAGCTGTGGTGCACCTCAACTAATTCTGTGACATCTGTCATCTCCCTACCAAGTCTAGGACAGTCCAAAGAAATCACCTCATATTTTTTGTCTCTGTTGGGACTGAACATGAGACCTCGTGAATCTCAACCCACTTCATTGTCTACTAGTCCGCACCCATGGGTGTGAGACGTGTAAAACTTATCGTGCAAGATTTTCTTCCTTAGCGAGTTTAGGGTTAAGTTTAGTCTTGTCTCAGTATCTTGCCTGTAAGATTCACTCTATTGGATTAAACTAACTGTAGGGCAATTCATTGTTGTCTTCATTATAGATATGTTTGTGGGACTGCTCCACGCTGGCTCGATTTCAAATTCTGGTATTGTGCTAACATAAGGTGGCTAAAAACTGTTCACTGGTAGTTTGGATTTCT
The DNA here is from genome assembly GCF_002878395.1 of Capsicum annuum. Lineage (NCBI taxonomy): Eukaryota > Viridiplantae > Streptophyta > Magnoliopsida > Solanales > Solanaceae > Capsicum > Capsicum annuum. The sequence goes on from NC_061112.1 coordinate 141,810,157, forward strand.
GGTTCCCTTTTGTCTGCTCCAACAGTATATCACCATATTTGCGAGTTGGTACAGGGGAAAGGATGGGTAGACTAAAAGTGGATAATAGTTGGGTGCGAAGTTGCTACGGTACTGCCCTACTGGCATGGTGGTACGGTTAGTTGTAATTTGGTGAGAGTGGTCAACCTTAGGAATTGGTGGATTGCATGCAGATTACAAGTGAGAGATGTCACATCCGGCAGATGGTTTTAGTGCATGGAAGATGGTTAAAGATTGCTAAGTTTATCATGTGGGCAGGAAGCAAGTGAAAAGTCTCTCTTTTCTCTCTTTAGCTTTTCTTAGTTTTGGATCTCATTTCCTGACCAACCAAAACATGTAGTTAAACTTCACGTTTTCACCTGAGCTTTCTGTCGAGTAGATTGTGTTCATATTTTATTTTTTTTAAAAAAAGAATATTTTCATTGTTTTGCCATGTGCATTATGCATCAGCAGAGTATGTTATACGAAGAAAGTTATTGAAACTTAAATAAGCTGCAACCTGGCTGCCTCACTTTGAATAGGATAACAACAAAGGTCCTGCATGGTGCATGAACTTAATAACAATCATGTCTATTGCTGTGTGACAGGAGAGGATATTGAGGATGCAGCACCTCTTAAAGTTCAAGGGCAATCATCTGGATCAGTACTTCCCTATGTGGGTGTAGCTTGTCTAGGAGCAATTTTATTTGGATATCACCTAGGGTATGCCATTATATGATTGAAGAACGTTCATTTAGTGATATTTTATCTTACATATGTTATCATAGCTGCCTCTCCACCAACATGTTTATACATCTCATAGGTGTGTCCATAGGTTTGGTTTGGTTTACACATTAATTGGAATTAGACTGTTAATACTGGTTTGGACCCAAATCTTAACCAAAGAAAGTGCAGTCATAGTATTTGCTTACTTGATCTCGGTTCAGCTGTTTGATTGAATAAGATAAATATTTGTTTTCTCGTGATCGAAACTCAAAGTTCGTTTGTAGTTTGCATTCCCTATTAACTTTTTGATTTTTCTTCTTTCCATGGACTGAATTTTTGTCTTATATAAATAAGAAATTGGACCTAAATAGAGCAAACAACTTTATGAACCTTAAAGTAGGCAGTGGTACCTTCTCGATAACAACTTATCGAGAATATGGTAAGTTGAATGATAAAAATTGCTTTTTAATCAAGTTGACACAATTTTTGGAGAACCCTTTGAAAGCGGAATGGAACAGTTGTTATGTGATAGGGGAGGTTTCCAAAAGTGAAGTAAATGAATTAGTTTAGTCCTAGTTAGATTCCTACTGAATTTTTGGATCAGACTGGACAAACATTTCTAGTTCAGGCATATTCTAAGCCATAAGCATATTTAGTTCAGTATATTCCAATCCCTGCAGTTTATACATGTAACCTCTGGTTTATACTGTGCTATTTAGTTCCATGATAACTGTCATTCTTCTGGTTCAGGGTTGTCAATGGTGCCCTTGAGTACCTAGCTAAGGATCTTGGGATTGCCGAGAACACTGTTATTCAAGGCAAGTTTTGAATGAATGTTTTTTAATGTGAAATATAGCTTCAATTGACTACTATCCTAGTTTGCTGATTCCCGAGCTGCTGGATAGAGGGTCAGCTTCTTTAGGAAGCTTTTGCTCTGTCACAGAGTTAATGTTTTGGCTGTGTTAGGGAAAGCAACTATATGGCAAGCCTTGTTCAGTTGTAATATTTCTTACAGTTTACTTCCTTTGATTTCTTATCTAGATATAAGAGTACCAGCTTTTTAGTTGATTGCTTTTATTAGGATGGATTGTTAGCACAGTTCTTGCTGGCGCCTTTGTTGGTTCATTTACTGGGGGAGCTCTGGCTGATCAATTTGGTCGAACAAAGACATTTATATTGGATGCAATTCCACTTGCAGTTGGTGCGTTTCTATGGTACGTACCTTACCATAGTCAAAGATACAATGTCAGCTCATTACCATTAATGCAATCATCTAATATGATGTCAAAACTTTCAGTACCACTGCACAGAGTGTTCAGGCTATGATCATTGGTCGCTTACTTACTGGAATTGGCATTGGCATCTCATCTGCTATTGTGCCACTTTACATATCCGAGGTGTATATCTCACTCAAAGTCACATCTGTTATACAGTATTTCAATGGTTTTACTTTTGTTTTCATAGGATCCTAACAAATTTTCGGTGCTTAGATCTCACCCACGGAAATTCGCGGCACACTTGGAACTGTCAATCAGCTATTCATTTGCATTGGAATTCTTGCTGCATTAGTGGCTGGATTGCCTTTGTCTGGAAATCCTTTGTGGTAATTTCCCATTATGTATGTTCTTAGAAGAAAACAGTTTTGAAATTTAACTTTTAAATGATTGGTACATGAAGTCATCCATAGGCCTTCCAAAAGATTCTGACAGAAGAAGATTCCAACAAGATGGCATGAATGGTTCTATCTGGGCCTGATTAGTCCAGAACCGATGGGATACCCATTTGGTGGTCCTAATATAATTCTGGACCTGTTTGAGATCAAAGTGGTGGTGGATGGCAGAGTTTAACACTTCGGTGCCTAATTTCTCTGTTCTTATTTTCTGTTGTTTTTATCCTTTAGGTAGTTTTCATTCTTTGTAGTGCATGAATCTTTCTATTGATAATGTTACTACTTAAATACAGTATTCACTTTAGTTCAGTTAATGGTGTATTTCTCTAGCTTCATTCAGTGGTGGGGTGAGTTAAGTTTAAGTTTATTTATTTTGTTCCCTGTTCAGATAATAAAGTGTCAGGTTTGTTGCTTAGTTTCTTTGATGGAAGTTGTATTGTCGTCTTGTCTGAAGTCTGGCAACTACTAGTTGTAGAACCTTATTCATTTGTGAACGCAGTTCAATATTTGTAATTCATGAATCTTCTGTTGATAATATTTAATCATTGTCTAACCTTTGCAGTTCTCGTGTTAATGATTAAAGATTTGGTTTTAAATCCATTAATTTACTTGTCTCGCCATTCATATGTCAGGTGGAGAACAATGTTTGGTATATCACTTATTCCATCTGTTTTACTTGCACTAGGAATGGCATTTTCTCCAGAAAGTCCTCGGTGGCTCTATCAGGTTTTTCCATAAGATCTTTCTTTTCTAGTTTGAAATCCTCAGTATGGGTATCCTGTCTACTGCTACAATCTATGTCAGAGACTTGGAGGTCGTTTGGTATGCTGGACAAGCATAAATAATCCTGGGATAAAAATTAGTACCGCCTTATCCCTTGTTTCGTTACTAATTATGGGATAAGTTATATCAGAATTACTAATTAGAACGAGGACTAGTTATTCCTGTCAGAGGGTGGATAACAGTACTGGGATAGGGATAAGTTATCCCGGGATAAAACAATGAAAATGACTAAAACACCCGTGAGGTCCCTCAAACCCTTTTCATACTATTTTGTGCAAGTAATACTTTTTCTTAGAGATTTTGCAATGCATATTATTTTAATACAACAAACCAAACTGTCAATAACAAATAATACATGGATAACTAGCCCCCGCGTAACTTTTCTTAAAAGCAAACGACCCTTTATAGTCTTAGTTAAACTATCCACTTCTATTTTGCAGCAAGGGAGAATTTCTGAAGCTGAGACATCTATTAAAAGGCTATATGGTAAAGAAAGAGTTGCTGAGGTTATGGGTGATCTGGAAGATGCTTCTCAGGGTTCTTCAGAACCAGATGCTGGGTGGCTTGATCTTTTTAGTAGCCGTTACTGGAAAGGTATATCTTTGATCATTCAGTAAACAACAACAACATATCCAGCATAATCCCACAAGTGGGGGCTGGGAAGGGTAGGATGTACGCCGACTTTACCACCTTTGAGGATTTTAATCATTCAGTATTGTAGGTACAAGTGGGGGCTGGGAAGGGTAGGATGTACGCCGACCTTACCACCTTTGAGAATTTTAATCATTCAGTATTGTAGATAATGTTGATGGTGTGTCTAATAAGTGTCTGATGCTCAGTTCTTACATATCCTAAGGTCTAATAGTTTCCTGCATGTTGTATAAGAATTGATCATTCAGTATTGTATATAATGTTGATGATGTGTGTCTAATAAGTACCTGATGCTCAGTTCTTATATCCTTAGCTATAACAGTGTCCTGCATATTGCTTAAGAGTGAACTCAAATTTCTGTACATGTTGTCATATTGTTAGCATCTGCCTTTTGGCTGTTATCCTGCACCGTGATCATTAGGAACTTCAGACAGTGGTGTGTAGTTCTGCTCTGCTGCATTAAAGAAAAGCGTCTCAGTTATTTTGCTTAAGTTCCAAAACCTTGATCACTGAAGCATAGGTTTTAGTCTGGGATGTGTCTGCTTTTTCCTCCGTAATCAACTTTGTTTTGCTTTGTTTTGTTTTTCGGTTTGTATGGTCAAAAATGTAGAGTAATGGACATTAAATTCTGTTGTCTTCCGCAATTTGTAACCTTAATAATTTCTTGGTTGGAAGAGAACTGTTACTGACAACTTAATTTGTTCTACAAGTACAAACAATAAAAGCCTGTGTGGTTTTTGCTTGTGCGCACACATTTCTCCACCTAAGTTTGTTCTTAATGTGCTATCATCAGTCTTCCATCATTGCAAGTGTATTTGATATTTTCAGCTCCTGATATTTCTGTGCCATATTGTACAACTAAAATATGACAATTGTACCACCAAATTGGTCTAATTGTTGTCGTCATTGCAGTTGTTAGCATTGGTGCAGCTATGTTCTTGTTCCAGCAGTTGGCCGGGATAAATGCTGTTGTCTATTATTCCACTGCAGTGTTCCGAAGTGCTGGAATTACATCTGATGTAGCAGCCAGTGCTCTGGTTGGATCAGCCAACGTCTTTGGTTAGTCTTCTCCTCAAGCTCTTTCATTTTCTTAAAACTTCTATGGCTAAATTTAGAAAATATATTTTCTAATTGGATACATATTTATCCAGGGACAATGGTGGCGTCCTCTTTGATGGACAAACAAGGAAGGAAGAGTCTCTTGCTGATAAGCTTTTCTGGAATGGTAAGTCATTTTTAATCCTTGCTGCAGTTTACTACGTCGAAAACATTACACCTTACTTGCAGTTGAACTGCCATAATTTTACTTTTAGGTGATTAATTAAAGTAGAATCTTAGTAGCTCAGTTGGTTGGCTATCCAAACTTTCACCTTGTTGGTGAGGATTCGATTCCCCACCTTGTAATCCCCTCCCCCTTTTCCCCTTCCCCACTCCTAGTATTATTTTTAATACTTTTATTCTATTTGAAAGTTTTGGTAGCCATTTGGATGTGCGTGCGTGCGCGCACACACACACACGTATATACATATGAAAAAAGGCAAAATCTTCATGGGAAAAGAAACAAGCAAATATATGCTTGTTAAATGACCTTGTACTTCCAGAAATTCTATCCATCTCTAGTACTAGCAAGTAGCAATGATATACCCTGTCATAATGTGATGCAAATTGTGAGAAATAATGGAGAAAAATATTATTGAATTGTTGTCTCTAAATTATTACATTGATACCCTATTTATAGACACTACATTTCAATACTATTCCTAATAGGACACTACATTACAATCCCTTTCCAAGTAGAATTCAATATACTTTTCCTATTCTTATTCTAACACTCCCCCTCAAGCTGGTGCATACAAGTCATATGTACCAAGCTTGCTACAAACGTAATTAATACGAGGACTGGTGAGGGACTTGGTGAAGATATCTGCAAGTTGATCACTTGACTTCACAAATTTTGTAACAATATCTCCCGAGAGTATCTTTTCTCTGACAAAGCGACAATCAATCTCTATGTGCTTGGTCCTCTCATGGAACACTGGATTAGATGCAATATGAAGGGCTGCTTGATTATCACATGCAAATTTCATCTTACCAGTTTCTCCAAATTTTAATTCTCTCAGCAATTGCTTGATCCAAACCAGCTCGCAAGTTGCTGCAGCCATTGCTCGATACTCTGCTTCGGCACTAGATCGAGCAACCACACTCGGTTTCTTACTCTTCCAAGATACCAAATTACCTCCTACTAAAACACAATATCCAGATGTAGAACGTCTATCAGAGGGTGATCCTGCCCAATCAACATCTGTATATCCAATGATATGCTCATGGCCTCAATTCTCGAAGAGTAGTCCTTTACCTGGAGATGACTTTATATATCGTAAAATCCGAACAACTGCATTCCAGTAACTATCACAGGGGAAGTCATAAATTGACTTACAACACACAGGAAAAGAGATGTCAGGTCTAGTCACTGTGAGATAATTTAACTTTCCAACCAACCGCTTATACCTTTCAGGATCACTGAGTGGCTCCCCCTGTCCTGGTAGAAGTTTAGCGTTTGGATCCATAGGAGTGTCAATGGATCGACATTCCATCATTCCTGTTTTCTCAAGAATGTCTAAAGCATACTTGCGTTGAGAAATAACAATACCTGAGCTGGACTGTTCAACCTCAATCCCTAGAAAGTATTTCAATCTGCCAAGGTCTTTAGTCTGAAAATGTTGAAAGAGATGTTGCTTCAAGTTAGTGATACCATCTTGATCATTGTCGGTAATAACAATATCGTCAACATAAACCACCAAATAAATACACAGATTTGGTTCAGAATGACGATAAAATACTGAATGATCAGCTCCACTACGAATCATGCCAAACTCTTGAATAACTGTGCTAAAATTTCCGAACTAGGCTCGAGGGGATTGTTTCAAACCATAGAATGACTTGCGCAATCGACATACAAGGCTACTAGACTCCCCCTGAGCAACAACTGCAGGAAGGGAAACAAGCTCCTAAGTACCACTCGTATGTAAAGCAGAGATCTCATCAATCATAGCCTGTTTCCATCCTGAATGGGAAAGTGCTTCACCTGTAGTCTTAGGAATGGAAATAGAGGACAAAGATGATACAAAAGCATAATGAGGTGATGACAAACGATGATAACTCAAGAAAGTATAATGTGGGTTAGCATTACGAGTGGATCTTATACCTTTTTGAAGTGCAATTGCTTGACTAGGAAGAGGCAGGTCCGCAGTAGGGGAAGCGTCAGGCGCAGGACATGAATCATCTGGGACTGATACTGGACATGGGCGCCGGTGATAAGTCAAAAGTGGTGGCACTGTGGCTGGAGATGGAGAAGTAACCGTAGATTCCTCAAAGATTGGTGTGGATAAGACTGGAGGTAAAACCTCAGAGATATTAAGATGATCAGAAGATGTATAGTAAGGTTGAGATTCAAAGAATGTGACATCAGCGGACATAAGGTAGTGACCTAGATCAGGTGAATAGCATCGATACCCTCTTTGAACTCGAGAGTAACCAAGGAAGACACATTTGAGAGCACGAGGGGCTAATTTATCTTTTCCTGGGGCTAAGTTATAAACAAAACATGTGCTCCCAAAAACACGAGGGGGGATAGAGTAGAGATGTGACTGAGGAAATAGTATGAAATGGGGAACCTCATTCTGGATCGAAGATGATGGCATTCTGTTAATGAGATAGCAAGATGTGAGGACGCATCGCCCCAAAAACGCAGTGGAATATGGGATTCAATGAGAAGAGTGCGAGCAGTCTCAATGAGATGCCTATTTTTTCTTTCTGTTATACCGTTCTGCTGAGGGAAAGTGCTTCACTTGTAGTCTTAGGAATGGAAATAGAGGACAAAGATGATCAGAAGATGTATAGTAAGGTTGAGATTCAAAGAATGTGACATTAGCGGACATAAGGTAGTGACCCAAATCAGGTGAATAGCATCGATACCCTCTTTGAACTCGAGAGTAACCAAGGAAGACACATTTGAGAGCACGAGGGGCTAATTTATCTTTTCCTGGGGCTAAGTTACAAACAAAACATGTGCTCCCAAAAACATGAGGGGGGATAGAGTAGAGATGTGACTGAGGAAATAGTATGAAATGGGGAACCTCATTCTGGATCGAAGATGATGGCATTCTGTTAATGAGATAGCAAGATGTGAGGACCGCATCGCCCCAAAAACGCAGTGGAACATGGGATTCAATGAGAAGAGTGCGAGCAGTCTCAATGAGATGCCTATTTTTTCTTTCTGTTATACTGTTCTGCTGAGGGGTGTATAGACATGATGTTTGGTGAATGATTCCTTGATGAGTCATAAACTCCTGAAACTGGGATTATAAGTATTCTAAGGTATTATCACTACGAAAAGCACGAATAGAAACACCAAATTGATTTTGTATTTCAGCACAAAAACTTTTGAATATAGAGAATAACTCGAAACGATCTTTCATTAAGTAAACCCAAGTACATCTTGAAAAATCATTGATGAAAGTAACAAAGTAACGAAATCCTAATGGTGAACTGACTCTACTAGGACCCCAAATATCAGAATTAACTAATAAGAAACTAGACTCTGAGCGACTCTCAATACTACGTGAAAATGTAGCACGGGTGTGTTTCCCAAGTTAACACGACTCACAATCTAATGAGGATAGACTAGACAAACTAGGCACCATCTTTTGTAGCTTGAATAGACTAGGATGTCTCAAATGTTTGTGAATAAGGTTGGGAGGATCTGTAGCGGAGCATGCTGTGAAGGAATTTGAAGCGGTAAGATGGTAAAGGCCTTGTGATTCATGGCTTATGCCAATTGTTTGTCCCGTTTTGTGGTCCTGCATTATTAAAGAATCATAAAAAATGTTATACTACAATCAAGGGCACGTGTCAAACGACTAACAGATGCAAGATTAAAAGGACAACCAGGGACATAAAGAACAGAGTCTAGAGTGACAGAAGATTGGGGTTTGGCTTGTCCAACTCCTTTTGGCTCTGTTCGAATTCCATTAGCTAAAGTAATAGCTGGAAGAGATTGTGAATAAACAATATCAGACAAAAGTGATTTATCATCAGAAATATAATCAGAAGCACTTGAGTCCACTACCCATGATCCAAAGGTAGGAGATTGTGCAGTTGAGGCTATTGATAGAAATATATGCTTACTTGCTTGATACTAAAGATACTCATTATATTCCTTGTGAGATAAATACACCTGTTGATCACCTGTGGTGTTGGACTAAGCAATATGAGCATTTTTAGTTGGTCGACCATGCAAAGAATAGCATATTCCACGAGTATGTCCAAGCCTATTACAATAACTACACTTAGGTCTAGAATAACATATGCCACGAGTATGTCCAAGCCTTTTACAATAACTACACCTAGGAAGAGATTTTCCAAATCGACCTTCCCCTCGTCGATTCTTCATGGATTGTGATGTTTGATTTTCTGATCTTCTCATTAAGGGCTCAGATTTAATCATAGGACTTGAACTTCCAATTTCAATATTTTTGGAGCCAAAAAAAATATTATGCCCAAAAGATATCTTGGAAATTTGACTTGAAAATCCCAAGAACCAGATCTGAATTTCTAAAAAAAAAAAAATCTCCGAAAAAAAAAACTGATAATTCCGGCAGTCGAAATCTCAAAGTAATTGTCGGAATCTGGAAAGGAGCAAGTGGTCGGAGTCAGAATAGACCGGCAACCCCAACAATAAGTAGAGCCATCAATATGGGCCAGGTTCGTTGGGCCGGCCCGACCCGGCCTGTAATTTGACGGAGTTGGGCTTCAGTTTTTGCAGCCCATTTAAGAACAGGGCTTTTTAGCCCGACCCAGATAAGCCCGTGTGGGTTGGGCTAGCCCGTGGACCGGCCCGTAAGTCAAATACATGCAACTATTTAGATTGATTATTAGTATTTTTATTTGGTTCGAAGGATATCATGTCAAAACTTATTTAATTTCGCTATTAGAATTATTTTTTGGGGCGTTGGAGACTTGATTAATAAGTATTAATACTATGTAATATTGTCTGGTAATATTTATGTTTATTAACATTCTAAAATTAAATTATAAAATGTTTTTCTAAAAAAGCGGGCTGGCCCGTGAGGCCCGCAACCCATAGAGTGATAGTGTGGGCTTGGTGTTTTTGGGCCCACCATTTTGATGGGCCAGTCCGGCTTGGCCCGTCAAACTCAAAGCCCGAGTGGGCTAGCCTTGATGGGCTGGGCCAACCCATATTGACAGCTCTAAGAATAAGAAACAACTCAAAAACCGACCGGATATGGGCTCACACGCCGGTGCGTGACGCAGATCTCGCCGGAATTTCTGGATTCTGGCTGGCGCGTGGCGGCGCGTGGAGGGTAATTTTCCGACGGTTTTCGTCATGCTTTTTGTCGCTTGATCTTTCTGATACTTTTGGTGGTGGTGTATTTTTTACACAAACCACAAAATAAAAATTGACCCAAATCAGTCACCGGAATTGACGCACGGTGACTGAGTTATCTTGTCTGGTATTTCTAACCTTTTCTGATACCATGTGAGAAGTGAGAAATAATGGAGAAAAATATTATTGAATTGTTGTCTCTAAATTATTACATTGAGACCCTATTTATAGACACTACATTCCAATCCTATTTCCTAACACTATATTACAATCCCTTTCCAAGTAGAATTCAATATGCTATTCCTATTCTTATTCTAACACAAATCATTTGCGTATTAGTTATTACAGATTGAAAACATAAATCCTTGCTTAGAGCAATACCTAAATCTCTTACCTCGGGGCTGTTGGGAGATAACTGTTTTGATTTTAAAAAAGAAACAGCCACTCTTTTTGTTTCCAGGAAACCAAAACCGGCTAAGCCAGTGTTTCGAGAAAGTAATTCTTCCAGCACATAACCAATTTTTCCACAACCAAATGCAAAATTCTAACACAAAGATTGGTTTCTTTTAGAAGGAAGCCAGAATATACAGGACCAAACTGTTTTCTAATCCAAACGTCAAAGGTCATGGAATTTGATTATCCTCCTTGTGAGTCTTGGTCTTCTAAGATGATTATGTGAAAACTTGGAATCATAACCATAAGGGAAATTTTCACATGCCTCTCACCAGTTTTACCTTTGCAAAGTTAAACCTCCCTTGTAGTTTAAGATTTTACAATAACCTCCCTTTTTTAATTTTTCTGTAACAAAATTGATTTGAATGATAAAAGTATTCGTAATATTCCAAAATGTCCTTGTGTACCCTTGACTGAAAATGGAGAAACATATAATTCTCCCAATAAGTAGACTAACTTTAAGTATATGAATGTATAAAATAGGTTAAGATTTTGGTAGTTCGCACAATTAGGATTTCTCCGCTTCATAGAAGCAAGATGGAATGCAATTAGAAGCTAAGGTCCAGAGGTTATGTACCTTCAGTTTTAAATCTTCATCTTTTCTCCACTTTATTATACCCATATTGAAGGATGATATCAACTGATAATTGGTTTTACACTTACATATTTCTACGACTCTGATAGCCATTTCACATCTCAGTGTAAGTAACACTGTTTCTCTTGAACGAACTTCGGGCAGTCTATTATGGAAATGAGTTGAATGTGACATACTTAAAGAAGTGTAGCTCTAGCATCATATATATATATATTGGGGTCTCTTAATTCCTTTTAAAATTTTCATGTTGAATTTTGTTCTTATTATTTTTTAGCACACGGGTAATTTTATTTTTCCAATGTAGGTAGCATAAATTATTTTCGTTTTTAATTGGATGGAGCTTTGTGTTACAAATATAACACCCAATAATTAAGGTAAAAGGTGGCAACTTTGGAATGTGTAACAAATTATTAGTTGAATTCAATTTCGGTACCAATAAGGAAGTGAAGGCAATATTTCAAACAATTACTAATTTAAGTGTTAGAGAGGTTAACGTAGATGGATTTGTGAAAATTATCCGTTCAATTATCATGGAAGAGCACTTTTGGAAGTAAATAAAAATCTTGTATCATCTGGACAAGTTTTGTTATGAAAACATCAAATAAGGGAGTGAGTGTAATAGTCCAAACTACAAGAAAAGTTAGTGTTATAAAGGTACTTGAAGGGAGGTTTTTGAAATATTCCCCAACTATTATCATCTAGCAGAGAGAATTCCAACATGAAGCTCTCTGGGGTAGCTTGCCTGACAGTTGTAACATCTTACCTTAATTATCCTTGGCAGTTGAGCTCATGCTTTTTGCATCCAGTTGTCAATGCTAAGATGGTTCCTTAGCTGCAACCCATGCATGCATATGATGAGGTCTGAGGGCACATTATGCGCTTATCCTCCTGATATTTGGCTTGTTTCTGATTTAATCTATTTTTAGCTATATCTTGCTCTATCCATTTTGTTTCCGTTCCTCATCATATTCTCTTTTCACAGGCTGCATCAATGATGTTGCTTTCCTTGTCATTCACTTGGAAGGTCCTGGCACCATATTCTGGCACATTGGCTGTTCTTGGTACTGTCCTGTAAGTATTATGTGCTTCCTTGCTGTTAGATCGTTACTTTTTTTCCAACTGAAGCAATTTCTTCTGTTTTATGCAGCTTTTTTCCCATTTGTCAGTGCAAATGAATTTTTCTTGTAACGAATGCAAATGAAATGTATTATTTTCTGATTACCTTTTTCCTCTGCAGCTACGTGTTGTCCTTTTCACTTGGTGCTGGTCCTGTGCCTGCTCTTCTACTTCCAGAGATATTTGCTTCCAGAATTAGGGCAAAAGCAGTGGCTCTCTCTTTGGGGATGCATTGGGTGAGTTATCGCTTGGAAACGTTTGTACTTTTTTTTTGACTTGCACCGGGTGTCCGAGACTCTTCGAGCCCCGACTAATCCCGGGGGTGCACAGGCCCTCGGCAAGGAGTTTCCCGCAAGTGCACCACGGGTAATTCAGGGTTTCACCTAGTCCGATGGCCCTCAGAAATTGTTTGCACCCAGTGGGTATCGAACTTGAGACCTTGAAAGGGAGCACCCCAAAGCTCAAGCCAATTACCACCAGGCCAACCCCTGAGGGTTAAACCTTTGTACTTTTTTTGCTGCTAAAAGTGTTACATTGTCAAATATTCCTTTCTTTTTTTTTTTTCAAATAAAAGGTTATGGCTTCTATAAACATCATTTGTGGTGTTCCATGATTAGCTGGAAGCATACTTTTATGTCAGTGTCTTATTAATATCACAATAAGCTGAAATGTGTGCTGACAGAAGTATGCTCAAATATCTTCTTGAGCATATTTCTCAATGCCACACCTCTTGGGTAACAAAACATGCCAGGGTGCTTTGGGGATATGCATATCCTTGGAGCACCGAAGACAATAGTCCCTTGGTTCCGACTTTTTAAGTGTTATCGTTTACTTCTTTTGTTTAAGAAGTATCTTTGGCTTTTGATTATTATTTTCCCAGCATGAGCTCTAAGAAGATAAATATGAAAAGGTAGGAATTGATTGTTGCGCTTCACTGTGGTGATATTTGCAGCACTTACAGATTAGTTGAACACTCATTCACTCCATGTTTACTTATTGATACTGCCTCGTATTTCTCCTTGAACAGATTATGAACTTCTTTATTGGCCTGTACTTCTTGAGCGTTGTAACTAAATTTGGAATCAGTACGGTGTACCTGGGATTTGCATCCGTTTGTCTTCTTGCTGTCATGTATATAGCTGGTAATGTCGTGGAGACAAAGGGGCGGTCACTGGAGGATATAGAGCGTGAGTTAAGTCCAGCAGTTTGAGTGGTACAACACGAGCAGCTGAGAGTAATTTCAGCTTCTGCCATCCAGTGGAGTGGATTTTGAAGAGATTCTCCACATTGAGAGTCTATTATGGCGAGACTGCAGTTGTATAACTTACCCTTTTTAGCTATCTCTTTGATTGTCTTGTACTCCGGCATCATGAATCTTGCAACATTGTAAAAACATGCAACTGTTATGGAAGATGATCCTCGTATAAATGAGTATTTTGGAATCCATCTCCATGTTTTTCAAGGTTGCTTGTGAGCTCTTCGCTGTTTGTTAGTTGCAAGACATGGCTGATGATATGTGCTATTTGACGAAAGATTTGGCTAGAACACACAGAATCATCTATTTATCACTTTCATCTACCCGTTGGAATTGGTAATCCATTTCATAGCGTAAATTAAAAAATGCAACGACTAAAAATTTCATTTGTACGAGTGTTAACACCAAATCAATAACTACGTGACCACCACCACCACCACCAACATACCCGTGTATTCCCACCTAGGGGGGTCTGAGGAGGGTAGAGTGTACGCAGTCCATACCACTACCTCAGGTGAAACCACTACCTCAGGTGAAGTGGAGAGGTTTTCGATAGACGAATCAATAACAGTATAACAAACACAATACATACATGCATATAAGCTTATACGGTATGCAAAATAAACTAACGACGCTAGCCACAAGATAATACTAAAACTATAAATTTGAAACCATAGACAACACTCAACACCTACTAACAAGAAACTTCAGACACAAATACAGTATTCTCAGTTCATTAAATCACCTGACATATACGTAGTAAATTGACAAACAAGTGATTTTATTGATCATTGTGAAATCATCGAACTAGCTCGCGCTGTTTGAAACTGGCAAAAAGCACAAAAATGGTGTACGGTTTTTTTTTTCTTATTTTGAGTAAAGCATCTAGTAACCCCTAACTATTACAGGGGTCCTATTACCTCCCCGAACTCAATTTTAATATATTTTTATCACTCTTTTGAAATGAAGTGGCACTTCTTTAGCTGACGTGACACCTTTAACGTGGATCCCATTTTTATGTAATAAAGGTGTCATGTCAGCACAAAAGGGTGATAAAAATACGCTAAAATTGAGTTCGAAGGGATCCATGTGAAGTTAGAGTATATCGTAGCAACTTTGGTTATAGTTCGAGAGGGTACTGGATGCTTATATCTTCTTATTTTTTTCGGAAGTTAAATCCACAGTGTGTATATATCGCCCAGTTAAAGAATAAAGTATGAATCATTATATAAATGACAAAGCAAGAACCAGAGAACAAACTGAACCTCAGCCTATAAACTTAGATTGCTCGATGCTGGATAATTTATCAAATGCTAATCAAGTGTAGAGGAGCTAGTGCTCTGAAAATCAGTAGTACCATGTAAGTTGTCTGTGTCCCATACAAACCAGATTTATAGAGCATAAATAGAGCCAGGCATCGTCATAATGGAAGGAGACAACAACCTACGTCTCCTTCGCCGGAATTTCCAGGTATATTTTTTTTGCAAGAAAAGTATTAACAAATGAAACGCCTGAATTTACAAGTGAAAGGGCCAAGACCATAAGAATTAAAGATATTTATCAGTAATTGATTGATCAACGAGGCTGAGTTCCCATTTCCTCATAATCCTAGGGATCAATGTACGTCTTCACACTCTTAAGCTTGGGTTTACAAGCTTAGATGATTTAGTCAGACCTCATCTTAACTCAGAATAGATCAACGACGCTGTCTTCCTTGGAGCTGTCCAGCATACTAGCAGCATTCCATGATATCTCTACATGTTGGATTTCCTTTCCCATCGCTCCTTGGTGTCGAGCCTGCAGTAGGTAAAACACATGTTTCATAAGAACATACAGTATACTAAATCAAAATATCAGTAATAAAGAAACATAACCAACCAAATACAACACTAACGGTAACATGTTGTTAACCGTGCTTCGACACTAATCTTTTTCTTTTTTGAGGACTAAATCTAATGGTTTGTGCTAAAAGTAATGATTGCAAACATTTTGAAGTATCATACCCCCAATGCAACTTCTGCCGCTTTTTTGACACTGTGTTGTCTTCTTGAGAGGATGAAAGGTCCGCGGTAGTAATCCTTGGATCTTCAGCTGTTTTAATTAATTTTTCATCCATGATCTCCTTGCATTTGGCGTAGACATCTTTAACATTATAGTTTTCAGTCTCCACAAGAGTTCCTGAAAATCTCTCATCAAAATGTTAACTACAAATCCACTTTCAATAGAAAATATGAACAGAAAAAGAAAGTGAAAAGAAAACATTGAAAACGTAAACAAAGTGTGGAAGGATTGAACTACACACCTTTTGATTTATCCTTGACCTTTGATTTTGCTTTTATTTTTAAGCGTCTTCGGTGCAACTCCTGGCAAATCCAAACAATATGATACTGAACAATCAATCCAGTCAAATTAAGATGGGAAAACTAAAGCACATATCTTTATATCTAAATGCCATACACTCGATTAATGTAGTCCCTAACCCGTAGCTCAGCAATCAAGTTTTTTCAGGACATTTAATCTAATCAAGTTTGGAATATCCTTTTTCAGGACATTTAATCTATGTAACCAACTATACAGTCCAAAATCAAAGTAACCTTTACTCCACAACTTAAAGAGAACGTTTACGAGATCATACATCAATGTGGATAAAGATTGAGAACTTTATAGTAAGTGCCCAACTGTTACTCATAGTATTCTGAGCATAATAACATGATATGTTTTTAACTTAATAGTTTCATATTCTTAAAAAGCTCGCAAATACTTAATTGCACTTGTTACATGAACGAGGTGAGGCAGATGGGCCTGCTATTGATTCTAGTGTTTTCAGAAAAACAACTCAATGTTTTCCAACCTGCACTTCATGCTTTAGATATTGCTGTTAGCAAAAGTCTAAATTGGACATGTGAAGATGATAGCGACAGTTCAGCTTCCTTTTAATAGCTACAAACAAGATTATGGACCTCTATTATAGCTACTTCCTCAGGTCCCTACCACACATCAGCGAATGCATATGTGGTTTATCATTGTAGGTTGATGTGAATGCCAAAACCCATCAACCTACAACGATATTAGTGAGAAATTACCACTCACCCAACCAGAGGTTGTTTTTTTTTTCCCTCTATTTGAGATAGAACCAACCAAACGTCCTTGCAAAGCACAACAAAGTTATACGCTTTACAACTCCGCTGTAAAACCTCCAATACAGCTTGGAAAACTACCAATGAACAGTTCTTGGTTTTCCTCGACACATTCAATCAACTACTCCTCATCCCAATACTGATGGTTCTTCCTTAGGTAACCCTAGGGTAGGAGGTACTGGAGGAGGAGCTATACGTAACAATAAAGGTGAATGGCTACTAGGCTTCATGAAGGATATTCCAAATAGTACTAATACTCTACAAAATTATTACTAGCTCTTATGCACTGACTCAACATTGCAAAGGATAATAACAACTTGATGCCTCTAGAAATCTCCAAAGACTCAGTTGAGGTAATAAATTTTTATCAACAGTAACCATTACCATACCATACCATGGGAAACCACCATCCAAACAGATGCTAAATCTTTTAGCTCTATAATGTGCGAATGCAGGTCTTTAATGCAACAACTGGGATATGCAGAACTCCCGCATAACTACAGAGAGCAAAACAAGGTTGCTAACCTCTTAGCAAAGATTTAACAGGGCCAAGTTAAACACGGGGCATGTGAACCCGTGCTCTCTCCGTATTGTATGTATACACTATCTTCTAAAATTAATAAAGAGATTACGTTACTTGAAATTTGGAAATTTGAGCAGAATTGAGACCCTTTTTAGAGTTGTAATTGGGTTGTAGACATGCTGCTGATGCTATCGCTGCTTCTCTCTTCCGATCCTCCTCTTCCATTGAACCAGCTCCACACCCGGACGACTCTGACCCGTTTTGCCTTCTGCCAATTTATTCGGGCCTTTAGATCCACACACAGAAATGGGCCCAAGTTCTTGTATATCTTCAGCTTTTGACTCCGAAATAAATGGGCAAACAAGATAAATTTCAACATTTTGGAGGTTGATTATGCAAAATCTTCATATTTTATATAATTATTGAAATTTTAATTTTAAATATAAGCCTTATGACAAAGCCCCTAGGGAAGATTTTTTTTGGAGATGCTTAGAGGCAAAAGGGGTCCCGGTGGTGTACATCTGAGCTATTAAGGACATGTACGATGGAGGAAAGGCTCGGGTGAGAACAGCGGGAGGGGACTCAGAATATTTTTCAGTCGAGACAGGGTTGCATTAGGGTTCAACTCTTAGCCGTTCCTGTTTGTGTTTATGATGGATGTGTTGACGCGATGTATTCAAGGGGAGGTGTCATGATGTATGTTGTTTGCGGACGATGTAGTGTTGATTGACGAGACGCGAGGGGGTGTGAATGAAAAATTGGAGGTTTGGAGGCAAACCCTAGAGTCCAAGGGGTTTAGGTTGAGTAGGTCCAAGACGGAGTATATGGAATGCAAGTTTAGCAACTTGAGGCAGGAGGATGATGTGGTGGTGAGGCTGGATTTCCAGGATATTTGTAAGAGGGATAGTTTTAAGTATCTTGGGTATATGATTCAAGGGAATGGCGAGATTGATGAGGATATCTCTAACCGTATTGGAGCAGGTTGGATGAAATGGAGGCTCGGTGTGTTGTGTCATAAGAAGGTGTCACTTAAGCTTAAAGGCAAATTCTATAAAGTGGCAGTCCGTCCAGCTATATTATATGGAGCAGCGTGTCGGCCAGTCAAGAACTCCCACATTCAAAAATTGAAGGTGGCGGAAATGAGTATGTTGGATTGCATGTGTGGACTTACTAGAGGGATAGAGTTCGGAATGAGATAGTCCAGGAGAAGGTGGGAGTGGCTTCGGTGGAGGACAAGATGCGGAAAGGAAGACTGAGATGGTTTAGGCATGTGATGAGGAGGGGCACGGATGCCCTAGTTCGTAGGTGTGAGAGGCTAGCGTTGGATGACTTTCGGAGGAGGAGAGGTAGGCTGAAGAAGTACTGGGGGCAAATGATTAGACATGATATGGAGCAGCTACAGTTTACTGAGGACATGACCCTAGATAGGAAAGTGTGGAGGTCGCGGATAAGGATAGAAGGCTAGGTCGCGTGCATGGGTTGTAGCTAGAAGTAGAAGAGCTCATGTATAGCTGGGTTAGTAATCCCAGGACTGTGTCCATAGGTGGGGGTCGTACTTTTCGGATGCCATATTTCTTATCTCTTATTTCATATTGCGCTTATTTATCTTATTTCATATTGCTCTGATTTCTATTTTATTTTTCGTATGTCTTATTCCTTTTATGTTATGCCACCTATCATGCTTAATGGTGCATTACGCTCTTGCTTACTATTCTCTATCTTGAGCCGGGGGTCTATCGGAAACAAACTCTCTACTTCTTTGGAGGTAGCGGAATGGACTGCGTACATTCTACCCTCCCCAGACCCCACTTTGTGGGATTACACTGGGTTTGTTATTGTTGTTGTATATTAATATACATAATTACATCCAACGATGATATTTTTTTTTTGTAAAGATACATAATTAACTTTCATTTTTTTTGTCTGTCCAGATTCATAATACATCCAACGAAGATATATTTTTTCTTTGCAAAAATACATAATTAGCTTTTAATACATTTTTTTTTTGTTTTGAATCTGTCGAAATACATAATTTGATTCCGATACATCCAATGACGATGCATAATTAGTTGGAATTTTTATAATTACCTTGTAAGAATGAAATTTGTGTAAATATAATAAGTTAAATATATATTTTTGTTATTTTTCCATAAATGAGTGTTATTTCTCCATAAATAAAATTTAGTAATAAGTTTTGATTTTTAATTTTTTGCCTGTGAGACAAGTAGGGGTTGCGTTTGAGTAGTTCTTCATTTATTTTATTAAGTTTAATAAGTTTTAATCTTGAAAGCTTGCCTATAAGACAAGTAGGGGTGTCCTTGGAGTCGTTTTTCATTTAATTATTAATTAAGTACGTTTTAATTTTTGATCTTTAAAACTTGCCAATGAGACAAGTATGGCCTAGGGGTGGCGTTTAAGCCGTTTCCATTCATTAGCATATTTATGAGTATACTAGATGTCGAGGTCCGTGCCAATATATGTTATCTTTTGTTTCAATTAATGTGGCCAAATAGAATTTAGATAATCATATTTTTAATATATTTTTAGATATTTAAGTTGTCAATTATTATAATTTATAATAATTTTTATGTAATTTTCAAATAATATATGTTACTCTGGGGGTTTGGGTCACAGGTGACAAAAGAGTTTTAAAATGAGGTGTAGGTGACACAAGTCTTCATTATTAGTTGGAGGTGACAATTACTATATTATGGATTAAGAAAGTTGGGGAAGTTTGAAAATAATTCACAAGTTTTTAAATTTACATTTTGATCCCAATGTATACCTAAAATTATGAGAAATGGAAGGGAAAAAAGGCGTCTTTCTCTCTCTTCTCATGCATAGTTGTTTTCTCTCTCTTAGCGATTTTTGTTGTTAATTATTTCTGTTTCTGCTGCTTTATTCATCATCTTCTGCTTCATTATCATCATCTTCTACTTCATTATCATCTTCATCTTCTTCTTGTCGACCATTTGTTGTTGGTGGTGGTGGTATAGCGCTACTACTGCGATTTGACCAATTTCTTTGGTCAAATTTTATTTACTACATCACTTTCTACTTTGACATTACTTCATAGGTGACTTTGGTAAGTAAAATTATGATTTTTATTCGTATTTGTCATCTGGGTACACTTCTATTTTTCCAACAATGGATAGAACCCTGATTATGAATTCAGCATAAGTGCCCACAATTTAAACAGATCAATCATCTGATGCATCAGATGAGTAATCTGTTGCATCAGAAGATTTATCTGTTGCATCTGACTGTTTATCTGTTGCATCATCGTATTATCTGTTGTATCAAACATATTACCTGTTGTATCAGGATGTTTATCTGTTGCACCAGACTAATTATCTGTTGCATCAGAATGTTTATCTGTTGCACCAGACTAATTATCTGTTGCAACGAATAATTAATTTGTTTGAAACAATACAAATCAACCCCTGCCACAAATCCAACAGATAACTAATAAGTTTTCAACACTTGCTATTGCTACTAGATTTAAAATTATTCCTTACGTCCAATTACCCATCCCAAATTTCCTAATTCGATTTCTCATTTTACTTGTCTTTTTCATTAATCAAGAAAAGATTAAAAAAAATCCATGTTTTACCCTTTGCATTAATAACTTTTTCTTCAAATTAAAATGAAAACATCGTCTAATAGGGGGACTATACGCCGACCGACGTTAAAAGCTTTTTTCTCTTATGAAATTTCAACTGAATAGCAAACAATGGTTATTTCAAACAGGTCTAATGTCCCACCAACTGATCAGTGGGTTATGGTAAACTAGACATGTTATTAATTATTTTTCTTAATCAATGTGGCATCTCAATTTGGGATGGGTAATTTGAGACGGAGGGAGTACGAATTAAAACGTTAGAGCCAAGCAAAGTAACAAACTAGTCATCTGTTGAAACAGACTATTTATCTGTTGCATCAACTTCTTATCTGTTGCAACATGAGTAATCTGTTTTGAACAACACATTAACCCCTGCCACAAACCTAACAGATAAATCTTGTTATTGCTACTGGATTCTAAATTATTTCTTTTTACGTCAACATGTTTGTTGAGAAGATAATAGACAGAATGAAAATTAAATATGAATTAAAACGTCAAAGATCCAACATAATTTATTTATTAAATAAAAATAAATAAAAATAGATATAATAGACTAAAGGAAAAATAATAGTCTAATTATTATTATTATTATTATCAGCATCATCATTGCCAGCCGGCCAATCTTCAACCGGAAGTAGCAAGGCCCTCCTCATCCTTCGTATCTCGCGGAGCACTCTTGATCTAACTCCTCCCAATTTCCATTGCATATCACAAACTTGATTTCGAAGTTCATTCACGGCGTCTTGCAGAAAAGCAACATCCCACACTGGGTCAACCATAATCTTATCTTCTAGAGTGTAATATGAAAAACGAGATGCAATAAATAAATAGAGTGTATTTGAATGAACGATTGAGTAAAAAGGGACCTATTTATAGAGGATTGAATTTGAATGAGAGGCAAAAAGGCGCAACTATTCACCTCCATACATTAATTACATTTTTGATTAAATTAAGAAAATTAATATTGTGATATAAGTCATGACTTTTCAGATTATTATTATTAATTAGTTCTTTCAAAGAACCATTTTTATTGAGTTGTGACAATAGATTCTATATCTGTTGCATCAGATAACACATCTGTGACAACAGATATATTATCTGTTCCAACAAATATAAAATATGTTGCATCAGATAACATATCTGTTGCAACATATAATCTAACTGTTCACCTCCATTTATTAATTACATTTTTTATTAATGTGAAAAGTAATGAACTAATTAAATTAAGAAATATTGTGATAAGTCATGACTTTCAGATTATTATTATTAATTAGTTCTTTCCAAGAACCGCTTTTATTGAGTTATGACTCGTATAGGTTGCATCAGATAAATCATCTGCGACAACAGATATATCATCTGTTGCAACCATAGTGAACCTGTTGCATCAGATAATTTAATTGTTGCAACATATAATTTACTTTTTTAAAAAAAAATTATCATCAAATCATTAATCCAAATTTGCTTACTTTTTTATTTTATAAATTAAAAAAATATATCTTTTCAAATTCCTTAATAAAATAATAACCATTTTATTATATAATAAATAATTTAAAAAATAAATTCAAAAACAAAAATGGTGAAAAGTCACAATCAGTTATTAAAATTGTGGTTATAAATTGAGTTTATCATTTATTTCCTTATTATTTATATATGAAACATTTTTCATATTGAATAATCGGAACGGAAAGTTATGTCTTTTTCTTTTCATCCTCTCAATAACAATAACCCTTTTTTATTAATAACCGCTAGGTGCAACATATGATCGATTTGTCGTGGCAGATTAACCTCTAACTGTTGACACAAATTGTTGTTCAATCTCTACCACCAACCGTCGACATATTGAGAACAAGGAATAAACAGAATGATTATTATTAAATACTAAATAAAAATTAAAAATTAAAAGTCGACAACAAAATGAAATGAATGTTCATAGATTTTTGAATCCCTTGGGTAGATTTTATATACAAAAAGAGGAAAATAATCGCTAAAATAAAAAATATTACCTAATTATTATTACTACTATTATTATTATTGTCAATCAGACATTTTTCATCTGGCAGCCTTGCTCCGAAGTCAGCCAAATCTCTCTGGAGTTCATCAAACTGCCTTTGAAATTCACGCAAGGACTTGATATGAATATTTTTGTACGAATTTGGATCATCCATATTTATAAGGAGGGACCTATTTATAAATTATTGTATCTCGGAAAGAAAATAAAATT
Source organism: Capsicum annuum (assembly GCF_002878395.1). Classification (NCBI taxonomy): domain Eukaryota; kingdom Viridiplantae; phylum Streptophyta; class Magnoliopsida; order Solanales; family Solanaceae; genus Capsicum; species Capsicum annuum. The sequence goes on from NC_061112.1 coordinate 141,833,311, forward strand.
GCTTTAAAATAAATCTAACAGATGGATAATCTGTTGCAAAATATATTCTTTCTATTAGATAACTTACAACATACTGGCAATCTTTTACAATAGATGTATATATCTGTTTGATTTCTGCAACAGGTTAATCAACTGTCGTAATAGATGTCTCCAATTGTTTGACAATATAAACAGATGTGTCATCTGTATCAACAAGCTAGTCATCTGTTTATTCAATTTAAGCCATAGATGGGCTAGGAAGAATAAGGTGGGTGCAGATGGATCCACTATCATATGTGTGGGAGTTAAGTATGTATTACTGATAAGGTTATCGAGACAACACACACAAAGTACAATATTTTTGTGAATGCAATTTTTAAACGATTAGGCATTGATCATTCAAACAAGATCCTGCATTGTACCATTAAGTTTGATGGGTTCGAAATTGATAAGGCTGAGGACCTCATGAAGATGGTGCAGATGACGGTTGGTGCTCGTGTTTATACGTGTCAAGTTTTGAGAAGGGATCAATATTTATCGTCACTGCAGAGAACCAATAGCGATTGGACTTAACTTTAAGTGTACATTTGTCATGCCTCAAATCCTATTAGGGCGGACTGGCACCCGTAACCGAGGAGGCCCGGGAGAACCAGCTCATAACCTCATACTTCCCATGCATACCTCTATGACAACCCGAAATTCAGACAACATCATGTCGCATATAAAAGAAAATAATCATCTGTATAAGCTCGAGCGCACATATATATATGTATATACAATACTTGGCCGTTGGAGCCATCATGTCTATTAACAAAACACCACCTTGACTATACATTAGGTCTACAAAGCCTCTAGACAATACACAGAGTTTAACTAAGGTCGGGACACATCCCACCATATAACTAACTTCTATACAATACCAAAAGGGACTGGATATGACACGGAAAGCCCCGAAGCAAACTGGAGCTCACCAAAAGCAGCTGGGTATCCTGGCTCCTACTTGTGCGGTGTATGAGCTGAGTATGAAATGCAGGTCCCCCGTGGGGGACGTCAGTACGAAATATGTACTGAGTATGTAAAGCTGTAGATAATCACAGATGATATAGAAGCTCAATAGAAATCAGAAACAAATGAATAAATCGTAATAGGAGCGGACCACACTTACTAGAACTTGTGACAACCTGTAAATTGCATTTATTCAATCACTTTACCTTCGTTCTTATCATCTTTGTAACCATTACTGTACTGTACTGTGACTATTAGGCTGCCTCTAGTACATATCAACTGGGATCGACCCAGATAGGCTTATGCCCCTGGAATACCACCCATAAACACATAACTAGGGATCGACCCATGATAGGCTTATGCCCCTGGGATACCACCCATAAACACATAACTAGGGAT